>NC_139940.1:59346064-59431064 GCF_963454915.1 Gymnoscopelus microlampas
TGAATGTTTATAATTACGCATAACAACTTATAACAAAGACACTTTATAACTTACTAAGTAAGTTAAGGTAGTTATAATATGCTGTTCCACTCAGCTCATAATGCATTATGACCAGCACTTAATGCGTTATAAAAGTTATAAACATTTATAACGAGTGTTAGAATTCCATATAAGCGCATTATAATGAATTATAAGTGTGATTATAATGCATCATAGACATTTGTAAATGTGTGTGTGTGTGTGTGTGTGTGTGTGTGGGGGGGGGGGTAGTCTACCTTTGGGGGATACCTTGGGGAGCACGGGGAACCCAACAGGTGACCCCAACCGCCATATGTAATGCTTTGTCATCTCCCGCCTGGACTACTGCAACTCCCTCCTTGCTGGTGCTCCGGCATCTGCCATCAGACCTCTGGAGCTTGTTCAGAAAGCTGCGGCTTCTCTGGTGTTCATCCGCCCCAAGTTCTCCCACACAACTATCCTTCTCCGTTCTCTACACTGGCTCCCCGTAGCGGCTCGCATTCAGTTTAAAACCCTGGTGCTAGCCTATAGGGCAGTGAAAGGAACAGCTCCTTCTTACCTCCGGGCTATGGTCGATGCTTACACCCCTGCCCGACCACTTCGGTCTGCCACCTCGGGGCGACTGATTGCCTCGTCACTCAAGGGTCCTTCTGGTCGATCGACACGGTCACAACTTTTTTCTGTTCTGGCCCCACAGTGGTGGAATGAACTTCCCACTGATGTCAGGACAGCAGAGTCACTGCCCATCTTTCGCCGCAGGCTGAAAACCCACCTCTTCAGGAAACACTACCCTTCCTCTTTGCCTGGCCTACTTGTTGTTAACTAGTTGTACGAACTCTTGTTTTATTGTTGTATTGTTTTATTGGATCTTGCTTAGTCGATACACTTATTTGTTTTAGCTCGTGCTCATTTGATTTTGCTATTTTGTCTCATCTGTTTAAGAAAGTAGGTAGCTGATATATTGCACTTTTACCTTAGCGCTAGGTATACTCTTGGTTGCTTGTTTTTGTAGGAAATGCACTTAAGACTTCTGGTGATTAGCAGTTTCGTTCCCTACCTATGTTGAATGCACTTATTTTAAAAACAAATGTTAGGGATTGAGGGAACATGGCTGAGTGAACATAGGGCTGTCCCGGTGGAAAAGTGACACATGTGCATACTCTCTATATGGAAGACTTCTGTAAGTAGTTGTGTGTCCTTTATCTTTAGCACATATCCTGGTAAGACCATTTAGAATAGCATCTCTGGTAGAGTAGATTATAGGAGCAGGCCAGGAGTCCTGCTCCTTATCTGTCATGCTGTCGCTCTGCTGAATCTTCCTAATAAATGTTCAACACTTCACCTTGACTGGATATTAATATTTTCCATTAACTTACGTTTTTGTTTTCTGTTTTCTGTTTTCTGTGTTCTGTTTTTGTGCATGCGTGCGTGCATGCGTGCGTGTGTGCGTGTGTGCACGTGCATACCTTACAGTTGTGACAACAGATTCCATCAGAGGAGCACTGAGCTCCTGGAAACAGCTTACATGTGGACGCATTGCAGCACGGGTCATCACACTCCTAGCCAATCAGAGAACAGCATTACAGAGGCATCACACAGATCAAAACACGCCTAGCCGATCAGAGAACAGCATCACATATATGCATTTAATGTTTTGTTGGTGTTGTATGTATAAGGCTGATACGTCATTATGTATTTTTGAAAATGTTTTAAACTTTAGTTATCTTTCATATTTTTGACATGCTTCGCCGAAAATGGGGATGCCAGGTTGAACGTGATTAAGGGTTTAAGTTTGGGTGAGATAATGATGGAAATATGACGTCTATAATATGTGTGTGTGTGTGTGTGTGTGTGTGTGTGTGTGTGTGTGTGTGTGTGTGTGTGTGTGTGTGTGTGTGTGTGTGTGTGTGTAAAATATTTTTTACTGGGTCTCAAACTTGGCGCGTGTGTCTCATACGAACCCGAGGTACAACGTGGACTGATTCTCTAATGTAGTCATTTATAAACCTTCTAACCTGGGCTGATCCTCAAATGTAGTAATTTCTGTTCCTGTCACTCCTAAAGAGAATCGTAGCATCCTTAACTCATTCACTGCCAGAATTTTTTCTGGCCGCGTTTGCCCACTGCCAAGATTTTTCATTGAAAAAAAAAAAGTACTCAGGAGCCGAGATAGAGTATTTTTAAGTTTTAAGTTAACAAGGAAGTGGATAGGAGTCTAGATCTTCGAAAAATCATATCTCCTTGGTCTTTGGGTGAAAAAAAAAAAAAAAAAGTAAAAAAAAAAAAAAAAAAAAATTAAATATTTTTTTATTTTTTTATTTTTTAAAAAGTCGTTTTAGTCGTTCTAGGCAGGCATGGCTTAAGGACAGAAGTCGTTTTAGTCGTTCTAGGCAGGGAATGAGTTAATAGCGTCCACCTCAAGGCGTATACAGCATGGCTGGTCTCACTACCATCTTATACATCTTCCCTCTCACTCTGGCTAGTACCCATCTGTCACAAATGACTCCTGACACCTCCCTCCATCCGTTACACCCTGCCTGCACCCTACCTGTCTGTGTGACAGTCTTGAAATGCCTTATGAAATATGAAAGAAAAGAAAAAGAACATGAAAAGTTGAAGCATAGAGGTTCTGCCCGACAGCGATGATATATATTTACCTCTAATAATCTAATAATAATCTACGATATAGAGATGCGCGGATGGGTTTTTTTGTCACCCGAATCCGCGTTAACAAATTCATTATCCATCCGCCATCCACCCGCGGTAATTATATCATCCTATTTATAGATCCGCACCAACCGCACCAAATAATTGTTATTTTCCTGACGTTAGTTTTCTTATAAACAATGTCACTCACCACTGCCGCGATGCAGTGACTGTATACAATCCACAACCATGGTAACAACAAGCGCACGTCTTCATTGAGTTACTTTCGCTTTCAACCACTTTGTTGCCATGTCGGCTTTTTATAAGCGACTTTTGGGCTTGTTTGGCACATAGACTGTAAAGGTTTGGCACTTGTTTTGGGCTTGTTTTCATAGCCCTGGCTGCTTATTTCTCTCGCAACCTGGCAACACCGGCTGGCTGCAAAGCAACATGTAGTGAGCGGCTATTTTGTGCCTGGTGTAAAATTACGTAATATTAAAATACTACAAACGCAGTTAACGCACACACGGTGAAATTTAGTGCTTTTTAAAAGCTATTATAGGCCTATAGATTGATATCATTAATTTAATTCCCGCATTATTTCACCCGCGGTTTATCCAATATTAATTAATAATTATATTTCATTGACCCAAATCCACCCAAACTGCGGTTAACTGCGGCAACTAAAACCGCGATCCGCGCATCTCTACTACGATATATGTACCTCTAACAGTCCACTGTCACACTGCTCTCCTCTCTCCACATTGAGGTTGCCACAAGGCGACCCACCCTTCGGTCTGTCAGGTTAGTTATAATGGGGGGGGGGTTATAGCTATAGTTATAACGGGGGGGTTAGGGTTACCTCTATAAGTCCACAGTCACACTCCTCTCCTCTCTCCACATAGAGGTTGCCACACCGTGGCCCGCCCATCAGTCGGTCTGGTTGGGGGACGTTGAACAGACACATGCCCCCCCCATGCAACAGGCTGAGTGACAGGTCACTGGCACTGCAGCTGCTGAACTGCTGGCCTGGCATCAACCTACACACACACACACACACACACACACACACACACACAGTACATTTCATGAAACTGGACACAGAGGGCAAAGTTCAAAGGTCATGAACCTGGCTGCACAGAGGTCTAGGGGTACAGTGCTCGCTTCACGGGCCACCACGGCGTTCCGCCAGTCTTTTAAATAAATAATTGCCAGTAGTGCCAGCAATTTTTTGTTTTTCTTACCTTTTCAAGGAGTCACAGAATATTTATCTCCAGTACGATCGTTGCTAAACACGGAGGGTTTCTCTCTGCTTCCGCGAAGAAAAAAAAAAAAAGCACGACCCCGTTCGCTTGTTATGGGCCGTTGAATATAGCATGTCCCGTAATAGTCCTCATTCCCTTCCACACCTCTCTGATGTTATTATCCTGAAGCGTCCTCTCAACGTTCCTTTTGTAGGCCATCTTTGCCTGCTTTATTGTCCCTTTCAGCTCACGTTCATGAACGAGTCGCAGACAGGCATGCAAAAAAACTGATTTAAAAGGTTGTGATAACCCATTGATTACTTTTTTCCAGACGGTCGGAAATACAGGCATCTGTGGATTACGTTTACTTTACTAGTTACCGCAAAAAGTAGTTGCATTACAGTAACGCATTATTTTGTAATGTGTTAGTTCCAACACCAGTACTAACACTTTGAACACTGAGCGAGCAGTCCCGCTGCTCCACAGCTGTAGCAAATGGAGGGGGAAGTCACAGACGGGGCTTGGGTGACAGTACAAGTCGGATCACAACAAACGTGAATTATCCTCTTTCTATTTGAAAAAACTTTACTAGTTACCACAAAAAAGTAATTGGATTACAGTAACGCATTATTTTGTAATGTGATAGTTCCAACACCAGTACTAACCCAGTAGTAGTAGTACTATATTATTTAGTAGTACTAACCCAGTAGAAGGCTCCATGATACATCCACCCATGCGCGGTTCGTTGTCACAGTGACATCGTCGGTCTGCCGTATCGTGACTCATTCCCAGGTTGTGACCCAGCTCATGAGCCACTGTGGAGGCCACACCCAAAACACTCACCAGGTGGTCCTAGAGAGAGAGACAGAGAGAGAGAGAGAGAGAGAGAGAGAGAGAGAGAGAGAGAGAGAGAGAGAGAGAGAGAGGGGCAGTGAAACAGGTGAGACAGAGACAGAAATGAGAGTAGTTTGATGCATGTTCGTATGGTTTGTTCGTCAAATGAAAAAGGATGAGTGTATGCTATGAACACAGTGGTCTCACCACATTGACTCCTCCTGAACGGTCTCTGGAGCACATGGATGACTGAGACGCCATGCCCACTGTGGTCCCGCCAAACGACTCTCCCCTGGAAACAACAAAACGTCACCTTGTTTCCCAATGAATACACAAACAGATCAATAGTTACCTCACAGAACAAGAACTGCTATTTTAATTCCAATCTGGCTTCAGATCATCCCACTCCACCGACACCTGCCTACCGACTACATCAAACGCCTCGGGCAAATACTGCGGCATGGCCATGCTGGACCTCCAAAAGGCGTTTGACGCTGGTATTACCTGGTATCCAATAGTTTCAAATGTACAATATAGCTGCAAGCAGCGATAATACAGGGCCAGACATGGAAACGAGAGAGAGAGAGAGAGAGAAAAAGAGAGAGAGAGAGAGAGAGAGAGAGAGAGAGAGAGAGAGAGAGAGAGAGAGAGAGAGAGAGAGAGAGAGAGAGAGATGGAAACTGGAGAGAGAGAGAGACATGGAAACTGGAGAGAGAGAGAGATAGAAACGGAATAGATGAGAGAGAGAGAGAGAGAGAGAGAGAGAGAGAGAGAGAGAGAGAGAGAGAGAGAGAGAGAGAGAGAGAGAGAGACATGGAAACGGAATAGATTGATGAGAGAGAGAGCGAGAGAGAGAGAGAGAGAGAGAGAGAGAGAGAGAGCGCCATGGAAACGGAATAGATTGAAGAGAGACTTGGAAACGGAATAGATTGATGAGAGAGAGAGATGAAAACAGAATGGATTGAGTGGACATCTCAACCTATTGCCATTAACAGGAATCGAACTCTCAACCTTCGGACTAATAGGCTGCAACACTACCTATAGTGCTATAGTTTTGTCCAGGCTGATGTTGTCTGTTGAAGATCATAAACTCTTGCCTTCTGTCATGAACCAAGCCAACACTAAGATCGCTCGTTCACAAACCATTTACCAATAGAGAAATTGTATGTCTCCTCGCAACCGAAAACAGTGAAAGCAGCTGATCTACAAGCTCAGAAACACGTTGCTATCTGAAAGGTTTTGAGATTGTAGATCGGCTATTTTCAGAATGAAGTATGTCATACGTTGAAAAACGTACTCTCAAATATGCATTTCAGGTTATCTTTACCATTTGCACATGTATTCATTGATACAGTCATGTTGTTTGCAATTCAACTTAAATGAAGTCTGCAAGTGAGGCTTGAACTGACGCCCTTGAGATTGTGAGGCACTCATTTAAGGGAGACGCCATTGGACCAACAGACAAGGAACTGTGAAAAAGGAGATCACACAGATGATAGTTTCACGCAAATAGCTGAAAAATCCTGGGTTTAAGTGTTTTTCAAACTGCTCAAAATTGCGGACAATCTAAGGGCGGAGCTTACTGGTCAAAGCGATAGATGTGTTCCTCATGAGTCAAGGCACAAGTGTAAGCAAGTTTCACAACTTTCGGCCAAACGAAGCATGACTTTTGCCTGTTTAAAGTTTGCATTTTCAAAAAATTGCTATAGCGCCCCCCTTTGGCCAATTGGAGTGAGATTGTTTTCAGTGATATTTGGAATGACTCTCTACATTACTGCAACGTTTCAAAGAAATGTGAGTCTTGCATGTATGTGTTAGGGGCAGATGAATCATTTTCATAAAACTGCAATAGTTAAAATCTATGGAATCCTGGGATTTTGGAGCAATCTGCACGAAACGTTTAACACTTGAACTTTGGACCTCTGCCGACATAATGATGGGAGCGGATTTTCCATAAGTGAAAAAATGCAGAAGTTAGGAGCCAATGGCTGTTTTTCATATAATTCAAAATGGTGGGCGATCTAAAGGTCAGAGGTCAAAAGTCAGACCACAAAAGTTGTCGGGCATGAAGAGACGCATGTGTGTATCGAAGTTTCATGGTTGTAGGTCAAACAGGGCATGAGTTGTACCTGTTCAAAGTTGGCACTTTCAATTGAGTGCTATAGCGCCACCCTTTGACGAATTCGTAAAAAGCGTATGCACGGTTAAGCCAGAACTGGCAAAAACAAGTATTTTTCAAACTGCTCAAAATTGCAGAAAATCTAAGGGCGGAGCTTAATGGTCAAATCGATACGTGTGTTCCTCATGAGTCAAGGCACATGTGTAAGCAAGTTTCACGACTTTCGGCCAGACGAGGCATGACTTATGCCTGTTTAAAGTCTGCATTTTCAAAAAAATGCTATAGCGCCCCCCTTTGGCCAATTGGAGTAAGATTGGTTTCAGTGATATTTGGAATGACCCTGTACATTTCTGCATAGTTTCAAAGAAATGTGAGTCTGCATGTATGTTTTAGGCGCAGATGAATAATTTTCATAAAACTGCAATAGTTAAAATCTATGGAATCCTAGGATTTTGGAGCAATCTGCACGAAACGTTTAACACTTTAACTTTGGACCTCTGCCGACAACGTCTAGGCGGCGGAATTTCCATAAGTGAAAAAATGCAGAAGTTAGGAGCCAATGACTGTTTTTCATATAATTCAAAATGGTGGGAGATCTAAAGGTCAGAGGTCAAAAGTCAGAGTGTGAAAGTTGTTCAGCATGAGGAGACGCATATGTGTATCCAAGTTTCATGGCTGTAGGTCAAACAGGGCATGAGTTGTACCTGTTCAAAGTTGGCATTTTCAATTGAGTGCTATAGCGCCACCTTTGGACGAAAGATTGTGAGAATCATTTTTTGATCGTTTTTCATGACCATCTACCATATGGCCGAGTTTCGTAAAAAGCGACAGGACGGTTCAGCCAGAACTGCGAAAAGTGGCAGAAGAAGAAGAAGAAGTGACAGAATACTGCCAATATCAAAACAGGTACAGAGCTGAGAGCTATGTCCCTGTAATAACATTATTTAGATAGCATGTTGTTTAGACAGATGCTAGGTTCATTGTTTACCTGGTATCCTATAATTACATTGTTCTCTCTGAACTCTCTTTTGACTATTTATTGTTTATTGACTAGAGATCATGTTTATGCTGCATATTCTGATCTCACACTATGCTTACAATGTAAATTGTATTGTCATATCACGATGGATATACAGTAATATATATAAAACAAAAATGCTATGTTTTTTGCATACATAACGAGCTGAGAGTTATTGTGCCATAAACGAGGCAGTAGTTCTACGGATATAATGTAGTGTTTTGTGTACATGACAAGCTGTACGTTGTCATGTCGTAAACAAGGCAATAGGTGCATAACGAGGTGTGCGTTATCGTGACGTAAACGAGGCAGTGCGTACATAACGAGCTGTACGTTATCATTTCGTAAACTAGGCAGTACGTACATAACAAGCTATACGTAGTTTGGATATAAAACAGTTCTGTACGTATAGTTTCTATAGCTATAGTTAATAGTTGTATACGTACATAACGAGCTGGGCATTATCGTGACGTAAACGAGGCAGCAGTTCTCTGGTCCTCCAGTCCAGGAAGCGGTTCAGAGTCTCTGCAGGACTTCTATCCACATGGATCTTATCTTTGTCGCTCCAGATCTCCAAACCTGTCAGAGCCACACGCACGTTCAGCGCACGGTAGAACTGACACACACACACACACACACACACACACACACACACACACACACACACACACACACACACACACACACACACACACACACAGGGGGTGCAACAGTTAGTCAAAATAACCGATTGAATCAATTACAAATAAATGGTGATGTTTCGCATTCATTCATTGAATTTGTATAGTTTCAGGGCCTCACCCAGTCAACTTGGTTAGCAACATCCAACATCCGATATATGATGGTTTTATTGTTCCTCTGGTAGTTTAAATACTGAAATATGAAGTTATAAAACATGTTATTATTGTTATTATGCCTGCTAGTTTAGATGTGGGGGCGGATGTACATTCTTAGAAATATTTGAACCAAATCACACAGATACTAGACTGTACTCAAAGACCAGTTACTGTAACTAGACCATACCCGTTGGAGGAAATGAGCACCCAAAATATGTGCAGTGTGGGTTATGCGTTGTGCACAGACAGTAGATCAGGATGGAAAGTGACTTGGTATGCGCATGCGCACGCACACGCACACACACACACACACACACACACACACAGCACGTTCTCTGTGTGTTTGTGTGGCAGACAGCAACAGAGTGGGTCTATGGATTCGACACATGCGCAGTTTGATCATTCATCCCATAGCTTGGGGGGCTGTAACCAGGGCGACGGCTGTAAGCATGGCGACGCTAAATCCCATAGCCCGAATTATTTTACATAAAAACGCTAATTGACAGCTTCCATTTTGGGCAAGTAAAAAACGGCCGTAGGTGTTCCGTGCACATGCTAATGGTCAAAGGCCGTGTGCAAATACAGATCAATTGCTCCAGCCACTGAGGAGAACCGGGCAGAAGAGATTTTTGGGGACAGATACACAAAGCTTTGTAGAATTATAGGAGGATATGAAACAGTACAAACAACTGTAACCATGTGGTGAAATACTGTATATCAATAACGTTAAATAGATCAGTGGTTCTGAAACGTTTTCGTGTCAAGGAGCCCCCGATTGATATGTATTTGGCCCGCGGACCCCCATCTGAAAATGTTTTGTGCCAGAGACCCTCCATCCCCCAAAAGAGAAGATTTGTGTTAAAAAATGGGGGGAAAAAGGATCCCTGGGGGTGGACCCCAATTTGAGAACAAATAAAATGGAGTATTTACTGTTATATGACTTACTGTATGTGGAACATATTAATAAAGTTAAATACATATTTACTGTAATATGAAACCAATAAAATATATTCTAACCATATCGGTATGTACTGAGTATCACTGCTGGAAGCCTTCATGCAACCAGAGATGTGGCAAAGCATTATGTTCCATTCAGTTGCAATGATCAGAATTGATTGTACAATAATAATACAGCTATTAATAATGACCAGAGATAATTCAGTTATAAGATATAATACAGTTGTAATGACCAGAAATAATTCAGCTATAATGACACAGTTGTAATGAAGCAATTCAGTTGTAACATAATAATGTGGTTATAATATAATGATACAGTTGTAATATAATAATTCAATTTTAATATAATAATTCAGTTATAATATAATGATACAGTTGCAATGGCCAGAGATCATTCCATAACTTACTGTTATAGATAAATCTCATAAAATAAACATAAAAAATTAAATATAACATTTTTTCGAATGCAGAAATGGCAGACGCACGCACAGTTTTACCTCTTGGTGATCTGCGACTAACACCAGCTCTATGTACTTGGTTTCTGACAGGATGTCTCTCTTCCTCTGTAATTAACATAAATCAATTAACATCATTAACATTAAACGTGGTTTCTGATAGGATGGCTCTCTTCCTCTAAATAGAAACAAGACATTGTTAAACATTATAAACATAACTTAATTAACATCATTAACATAACATGGAGCTAATTAAACAAATTCATATATTAAAACATTAAACTACTGGGATCGTGGCGCAGTGGTAAAATATTTAGGTACACTTTAGTGTTCACCAAAAGACCCTGGGAGCTGAGCTCCAAGCTATCAAGTTTCAGAAATATATCATAAATAAAATTAACCAGATACACCTCGTTCTGTGTGTGGGTGCGTGTTCTCACCCTGTGTGTGTGTGCAGTGACATGGAGAGGAGGTACAGGGGTGTGTGACACCCCGCAGCTTGCAGAGCGGGGGCCCTCTGGTGGTGTGGTTGGGTACAGCAGATGGACCATGATGTCTTGCTCCTCCTTTCCTCCTCCGCTCTCCTCTCCTTCCCCCCTATCCCCCTCCCCCTCCTCAGGCTGCAGTTCAAAGGTCAGGGTGGAGTTGAGAGCCACGATGCCCCTGAAAAACAGTTAACAGTTAAAATTATTAACACTTAACTTTTTGTTTTAATCCGTTGTACTAGAAGTTCACGTCTAGAGTTCGACTAGAGTACTTATCCCTTTTATGGCCATATATGGAGATCTCTGTTTGGGTCAGTCCTTGTCCCTTTTATTCCCATGTATAGAGATCCCTGATGTCATCAGTAGACGTGTTTTTGAAAAAAATATGAAAACATAGGGCACATAGCTTCAGGAAAGATGTCTCATTGATGACTCATTGGGCCTCGTTCACCAAGCTGTTTGTAAATAGTGTGTAAATAAAGTGACTAAAGGGGAGTTTATTTTCTCTAAGCACAATCGGACGTGCGATTCCCAAAAGGGAGTGTACAGCCTTGATATGTGTCACGAGCGCGCTCCCGCATAGATCATCCGCACCCCATTTAGCACCATAAAAGGCAACCGGAAACATCTAAAGTCGGACGAAAAATGTCATCACGCTTCAAAATGGACAGATCTACAAGCTTACAACGTGCCGGTACGCACTCACTTGACAACTTGTAGCTCAGCGCAAGCTAGTCCCTCACGCTGAACGTTAATAAAGTAATGCTCTCATGTGTAATGAGAATAAGAGTTTACAAAGTTTAAGCCCACGACCAAATAATAGGCTAATAAAACTTGGAAAGGATTTTATATTCGCCTTTTCTACTGAACATTGCTCACCTTTACCGAGATAAAAAGATGATGCTGGAATCCAGGGCATACTGGAACGCTGCTATCCGATAGATTATGGACCAGAGCTTTATTGATTACTGAGGGGAAATTCGTCTTTTGGATTAACATCACTGTCCTATGTCGGAATGGGGAATGGATCTGGACACAGCTAGATTTCATCCATACTGTATCCTCATCAGATGGTAAGACTTATTATAGTGTGTGGCGTTCATATGATCAATCTATTATAAATGAATACCGCAACATCGCGTCTATCAGGCCCGGATACAGACATTTATAATTGGGGGGGCAATAAGAAATACTGATAAAAAAAACAACGTTTTTTTCGCCTACTTTTGGGCTTGTTTTCCTAGGCTTCTTTCTCTCGCAATATCTGGCAACACTGCCCATTGCAAATCAGGGCGGATAATTATTTGAATTGTGCAATGATGCATGATGGAATATGATTAAGGATTACTTTGATTATGGTAAGCTCACATTTCATATCACACACACCACCAAACCAACCCCAAACCAAATGCAATCCACCGTGGTGCATCCGGCTTTGTCGCGCATCTACATTAACACAATTGGCCTGTGTTTGGGGGAGGGAAGCCGGGCCGGGCGGGGAGGGTGATATCGGTCATTGCACATACATACTCCTACGGGCTGGGGCGGCACCTGTCAGGGGGGAGTGTTGGACGGGAGGAGTAGGACGAAGGCTCTACGTCCTCCTGGTGGGGGCTCCTCACTGGCAAGTGAGTCAGTAGGATAGGACAGCAGTGACAACACAGAAATGTGTGTGGGGAGGAATCAATTGGCATAACGACTAAATTGGGGTGAAAAGGGGGTAAAAGATAATTGGCTACTCTAAATAAATAAAGAAAAAAAGTGAGTCGCCATTTGATTTGATGTTTGGCACTATTGTAATTGATTTTGCATAAAGAAAGACATTCTAATGACTATGATACGCAAGTTTTTGTCTGCCTCCGAGCAGACGTGAGAAAGAGCGGACATCCGTCACAATCCACAGTCAAATTGTTTTTGAGGAATCAACGTTGACTCTTAACGTTGAAAAGTGCCTAAATGCCGATAAGTACAAAATATGGGCGTAAACGAGCTTAGTGAATGAGGCCCATTGCCTTTATATCATTGGTTAAAAAATATTTTAACCACTTTAACCATATTTTATACAAGCTCATATAGCGTGTCACTTTGTGTTGCAGTGTGAACTGCTATTTTTGACCCCTGGGGGTCCCCGGACTCCATTTGAGAGCCACTGATTTGCAGTACTAATGTACATCATGTGACCTTATGGTGACCTGGCTTCACTCACATGATCCAACACACATCTGATAAATCCTTCTTTATGTCCAAACAAACACCCTGAGGTACCCCTGTACCAACACACACGCACACGCGCACGCACACACACACACACACACACACACACACACACACACACACACACACACACACACACACACACACACACACACACACACACACACACACACACACACACACACACACACACACACACACACACACACAAATTACAACACAGCAGAGCTTAGCTTCTGTTCAGGTTAAGGTCAAAGGTGAAAGAGATTAGCTGAGGTTGTGTTAATGAGACTGAACTCATGTGTTTTGGTGCAAAGCAGAAACATTGTGAAATCCTCAGTGTTCATTTAACTCTGACCCTAACCCTTAAAGGAGAATTTCGCCCCAGGATTTTTCTTACCTTTGTTTGAGGTTGTTAACTCCCCATAAGAGTGGCCCAGGAGCCCAAATTCATAACGAGCGATGTTGTCCATTATGGCGGACCCCCACCGCAGTTCCGAAATGGGAGTATACGGTAGTCAAAGTAGCTTTTGCTGAAATCACGTTTGAAATCATGTCTCAGGAGACTTCCTGAAGACTGTCTACCCCAATAGCCAATAGCACCCGGAAGTCTTGCGAGATGAGATTTCAAACGTGATTTCAGCAAAAGCTACTTTGACAACACTAATACTGCAGTGACTTCCCTGAGGTCCTACACATATATACTAAAAAAATGCATTTTCGAGCGATATAAAGTGGATTACACAACGGCCCGTATACTCCTGTTTCGGAACTGCGGTGGGGGTCCGCCAAAATGGACCAACTACTCCTTTAATTATTACGGGGCCAGCAAGGGCGCCGATACCGTGGGTGCTTCGGGGCTGAAGCACCCACCTGAAATGAGGAGCACCCACTGGGTGCTGGTCCCAAAAAAAAAAAAAAAAAAAAAATATTTATTTTTTATTTTTTTATTTTTTATTTTTTCAAAATCAGTAGTGGTGGGTGCCCGGATTTACAGTACCATAACCATTACAGTAGCTACTAGCTGTCTAACTCGGAGATCCACTCATTGGTGGGGGGGGCGCCGCGCGCGAGTATGAGGAGGGGGGGGTGCACGCGCTCATACTCGCAGTCAACGCGCAGCCGCTCGTACTTACAGCGCGCTCCCATTTGTTTACGTTTTGCCGGCTCTAGACAGTCTTCACCTAGCAGGTAAATTAACACAAAGTTCACAAACTAAGAGAGAGAGGCTTGCCTTTACTGCACTAATAGCAAGATGAAGCCACCAGCACCTTCAGCAAAGAAGAGATTCACCCAGCAGAAACTAAATTTCTTCAAACCCGCCGAGGCGAACAGCACAGTCAGAGGGAGGAGGAGGAGGAGGAGGAAGCGGAGGATAGCACAGCCAGCTCCGCTGCTGATGGTGGTCGTGGTCGGTAAAGTCATGAGTGAGTCTGAGTTGACATTCATTGTTGTAAAATCATACCAGTACCACTGTACTATTGGCAAACTGTTAATAAAGTACCCAAAGAAAAAGAATGCCTTTTCTTTCGGCCGCGGGTGGGGGGGCGGGGGAGTTTAAACATACTCAGTTCAGAGTACATTTTGTGTACTGAATAAACCGAATTAACCGAAATAAAGTTACAAAACCCCCCCAAAAAAGTTAATTATCCGACCCAAACCCGCAAAATTTTTCGCGCACGCGCGAAAAATTTTGCGCGGGCCCCACATTTTGCACGGGCCCCACATTTGCGCGGGCCCCACATTTTGCACGGGCCCCACATTTGCGCGGGCCCCACATTTTGCACGGGCCCCACATGCACGCGCGCTGCGCGCGCGTGCATGTATGGCATGTTGGGCACCCGCATGTGTTTATAAATATCGGCGCCCTTGGGGGCCAGAGCTCAGCTCTGGACCTGTATTGTTATTGGCAGTATTCTGTCTCTTCTTCTTCTGCCACTTTTCGCAGTTCTGGCTGAACCGTGCTGTCGCTTTTTACGAAAGCTCCGCCCTTAGATTTTCCGCAATTTTGAGCAGTTTGAAAAATACTTGTTTTTGCCAGTTCTGGCTTAACCGTGCATACGCTTTTTACGAAACTCGGCCATATGGTAGATGCTCATGAAAAACTACCAAGAAATAATTCTCACACTCATTCGTCAAAGGGTGGCGCTATAGCACTCAATTGAAAGTGCCAACTTTGAACAGGTACAACTCATGCCCTGTTTGACCTACAACCATGAAACTTCGATACACACATGCGTCTCTTCATGCCCGACAACTTTCGTGGTCTGACTTTTGACCTCTGACCTTTAGATCGCCCACCATTTTGAATTATATGAAAAACAGTCATTGGCTCCTAACTTCTGCATTTTTTCACTTATGGAAAATCCGTTGGAAATTTTTGTAGGCAGTGGTCCAAAGTTCAAGTGTTAAACGTTTCGTGCAGATTGCTCAAAAATCCCAGGAGGAGATAGATTTTAACTATTACAGTTTTATGAAAATTATTCATCTGTGCCTAAAACATACATGCAGACTCACATTTCTTTGAAACTTTGCAGAAATGTACAGGGTCATTCCAAATATCACTGAAACCAATCTTACTCCAATTGGCTAAAAGTGGGCGCTATAGCAATTTTTTGAAAAGGCAGACTTTAAACAGGCATAAGTCATGCCTCGTTTGGCCGAAAGTCGTGAAACTTGCTTACACATGTGCCTTGACTCATGAGGAACACACGTATCGATTTGACCATTAAGCTCCGCCCTTAGATTTTCCGCAATTTTGAGCAGTTTGAAAAACACTTAAACCCAGAATTTTTCAGCTATTTGCGTGAAACTGTATCATCTGTGTGATCTCCTTTTTCACAGTTACTTGTCTGTTGGGCCAATGGCGTCTCCCTTAAATGAATGCCTCACAATCTCAAGGTCGCCAGTTCAAGCCTCACTTGATGCAGACTTAATTTAAGTTGAATTGCAAACAACATGACTGTATCAATGAATACATGTGCAAATGGTAAAGATAACCTGAAATGCTTATTTGAGAGTACGTTTTTTTTAACGTATGACATACTTTATCTGAAAATAGCTGATCTACAATCTCACAACTTTTCATGGTTTGTGAGCTTGTAGATCGGCTACTTTCACTAGTTTTGGTTCTGAGGAGATGTACAATTTCTTCATTGGTAAATGGTTTGTGAACGAGTGATCTTAGTGTTAGTGAAACAGGGGCTTGGTTCATGAAAGAAGGCAAGAGTTTATGATCTTCAACAGACAATATCAGCCTGGACAAAGCTATAGCACTATAGGTAGTGTTGCAGCCTATTAGTCTGAAGGTTGAGAGTTCGAATCCTGTTAATGGCAGTAGGTTGAGATGTCCAATCAAACCATTATGTTTCCATCTCTCTCTCTCATCAATCTATTGTTTCCATGTCACTCTCTCTCTCTTCAATCTATTCCGTTTCCATGTCTCTCTCTCTCTCTCTATTCACTGGCCCCGTATTATCGCTGCTTGCAGCTATATTTATTATTATTATTGCATCATTTAACAAATACATCCTCATTGTTCATTTAACTCTGACCCTGACCCTTAATTATTACTTAATAATTAAACAGTTCAGTTCATTTAAGTCTGACAGTGAGCACATGTTTTAATTATCACGTAATCATTAAACAGTTGAGTTCATTTAACTCTGACAGTGAGCACATGTTTTAATTATCACTTAATCATTAAACAGTTGAGTTCATTTAACTCTGACAGTGAGCACATGTTTTAATTATCACTTAATCATTAAACAGTTGAGTTCATTTAACTCTGACAGTGTGCAGATGTAACCAAATGGAAGTTAGTTCCAGTTACAGTTACAGAGTGTACAGTGTACACTTTTTAATTATTGCTTGATAATTAAACAGTTGAGTTCATTTAACTCTGACAGTGTACACATCTTTTAATTATAACTTAATAATTAAACAGTTGAGTTCAGTATATGGGCCACATGGTTCGGCAAGGCTTACTTAACTCATTGACTGACACTGACAAGTACTCTCGTCAATTGGCCTGAGGTCCACAGTTGACGAGTGTGTCGTGTTTTCAATGGTTTACACTAGAGGGCGCTGTTTGCCAACCTATGAGTGATCCTATGACGTCTGGAGAACAGTAGACCCGGAAATAATGTGATCACAACAAACCCATTAGATGTGTCTGATCTAATATTAAAGGATTGAAAAATATATTTTTTCTCTGTTTTCTGTTGCTTTTTTTGGCGAAAACAAGCCACATTCAACTGCCCACAACTATGGATTATTATGGCGGCACAATTTTTACTCCAATTCTACGAGACTCGGCTACGTCTTTTAAAGCAATCGGTGGGTGGATCTTTGTGAAGAAAAATATTCTAAGATTTTTCAAAGGTTAGTGACAACACTCGCAATCGCTGGCAATGGCAGCTATAGACAATATTTTAACTCTGGAAGTCAATGAGTTAAAGCAAAGAGATGTCAGAGAATTGAGGTGAAATTTTATGCTGGCTACCCTATGTAAATTTGACATTTTGGATATTTTTGAAAAAATGATAATAAAAAAGCTTTTTTTTTTTTTTAAAGTGGTTATTTTTTAAGCATTAATCAGATTACTGTGATCCATTGATATTTTTTGAATATTCCATTACTGTTCATCACTTTAATAAAAAAGATGATTGTTGTTTGATTGTTGGAAACACTCAGGCTTGTAAAGGTTGTGTACCCATTTACAAATTTGTAGTTATAGCAGAGACAGTATTTGAAATTGAATTATTCTATTTTCAAATGCTTTATAGAGAACCAAAGTCTGACATGAACTAAGCAGCTCAAAGGACAACATTCAGGTTAAACCCTACTACTCTTCAATTATATGTAGTAAACATCGTTGGTATTTAATTTCTTCTTTATTTTCTCCATATGACGCCGGAAATTCCGCTCAGGAAGGGTTTAAAATGTCCACGCACGAGTTACATGCATGGAGCTTATCAAAATGCTCATCAGACGCTATCAGAGCAGTGACGTCAAATGGGGCAAATTTGAGTTTGACTAGCGAGCTAAGCCATTTCCTTGATTTAAAATGGACGCTACACAAGGATATGAAGCATTTAACTTGGACAGGCATTACCAACAACCACGGCCATTATGAATCTCAGCCAGTCAAACAAGGATTTATTTGTCTAAAACTGCCAGGACTGCTGGTCGCCAGAAGATGGGACCGTGGGGCACGACATCTTGTAGCTCTGTCCAAACCATGGTAGCTAGGTAGCTAAGCTATCGATCATAAATCACTTTTGTAACTCCATGCTGCCAGTAACTAGATAACTTTACAACTCCCTAAATCACCTGTTGTTGTGGGCTTCCTATGTAAAGTTCATGTAAACATTATGTTGTAGTATCAATAACAATACCTTTATATAGAGTAACTATATCACTATATCATTTGTCACTCGTTCATCCCCTGGGACGCGGAAGTAATTTATCTAGAATAACATTTGGTCATCTTAGACATTAGCAATAGGCTCTATGCACAGCAGCCATATTGGGAATTAATTGGGCCCCTTCCTTACTTCCTTCACAGGTGTTACCAATGATACTAATTAAGGCTCTGTTCCATTTAGTGTGGCACAGTGGTTGTCTTATTTTGAAGGACCCCCATAACTCTGAGAGTGTACAAATGGAACCAAATGGACCCAGAAGGGTCCATTTGGTTCCATTTGTACACTCTCAGAGTTACACTCCCACCCAGGGGCCATGGGAACCAAAATGGAGTGTTTCTAGTGAGCCAACATGCCCGATATCAGCACCCTGACCAGAATGGAACAGAGCCTTCATTAGTATCATTGGTAACACCTGTGAAGGAAGTAAGAAGAGGCCCAATTTCTTTCCAATATGGCTGCTGTGCATAGAGCCTATTTCTCACCATAAGGTGCTGCTTCATATCTATATGAGTCAAGCCGCCGGGATCATTTGTTTATTTTTGGAACACGGTTCTTATTTGACGTAATATCAAACAAGTCTATGGGAATTCTGAATGGGGGGAAAAAACGTGACACAGGTAGGATGCGTAAATTACGTCAGACTTCGGTGCTCTATAGAAAAGTAACTGAAACATGAAATGTAGGTGCACAAGAAATGCTGTGTGAATGTTAAGCTGCTTAATTCATGTTTACTAGTTAGTTCATGTATTTAAAAGCATTGTTAAAAAGTTAACATTTACAGTGGAAAACGTTATTCAGTACAAATTGTAACACATTCATTCCATGTGTATTTCATGTCATTGCAGTTCTACAAAGAAAAAAGATACATTAAAAGAAGGAAAGGAAAAGAGAATCAAAATCCAAGACAATGACTTTGCTTTCAAACGGAAATCAGCCTCCTCCTGGTCTGATGCTAACTGTCTGCCTAGCTCTGCAAGGGTGGCTATACGCATATGAGGGCAGAACAGTAGAAAGACGTATATTCGACCACACTTTTCATCTAGAAATAGGCTCTATTCACAGCAGCCATAGTATGAAGACATTCACAGGTGTTACCAATGATACTAATGAAGGCTCTGTTCCATTCTGGTCAAACAGTCAGGGTGCTGATATTGTGCATGTTGGCTCACTGGAAACACTCTGTTACACCAGTGGGTCTACAGTTGGGGTCCAGGGACCCTCATGGGCTTCCAAATGGCCCCTTACAGGTGTGTAACTGGTCCATTTGGTTCCATTTGTACACTCAGAGTTATGGGGGTCGTGGAAACCACTGTGCTACACTAAATGGAACAGAGCCTTCATTAGTATCATTGGTAACACCTGTGAAAGAAGTGATAATATGGCTGCTGTGCATAGAGCCTATTCCCAAAGGGGAATCTTAGAACTAACTAACTAAATAAATAAACAAATCAACCCGGCAATTTTACTCATGGATTTGAAGCATCAACTGACGGTGAAAAAGTACAAATCTATCCAAAGAGTAAGACAATTACATGTTTTATTCTCCAAATAGACATTATCAAATGTATCAACATCATAAACGACACAGAGTCAGATAGCTGACAAAATCACCAGGATGGTTTGTTTATTTTTGGAACACAGTTCTTATATCTCAGAATCAATCTAGGATTTGCCTTTGGGAATTCCAATACAAAAAATTATGCTGAAAAACAAAGCCAAGTGACAGCTGTCTAAGTGAACGCACGTGAGCGAGTCTGCGCGTCTGCAACTGGTCGCGGCCCTCATCGAGTCACCTTTCGCCCAATGCGCCCCTTACCCTGAAATGAGTTTGACAGCCCTGGTATATAGGTATATATGGGTTACCTGAGGCCGGAGCAGGTACTGAGAGCCACTCTGGACTGTGGGAATCCTCTGACAGATCCATGGTAGTAGCAGAGAGTCTGGAATGAAATACAACCAATATTTCCATGTGTTAGTTTGGCCCCATGCCAACACCAATAGTTTTTAGACAAACATTCATCATTACACTGTTTTATGGTTATTATAATTTGCTCTCTGTACTTTAATTAATGTGAGCTATGTTTGTTTGATTGATTGATTGATTGAGTAATTTATTAGTCAGTAATGAAAACAGCACGTGGTACAGTCAGACATTAACTCCTTGACTGCCAGAAAAAAACATAATTTGCCACGCCACTGCCAGCGATTTTCGAGTGTTTTCACTAACCTTTTTTTTACAGAGTCTTGTAGAATCGAGGAGAAAAAAAAGCGAGCCGCCCAATCATCCGTTCCATAGTTGTGGCCAGTTGAATGTATGTTCTTTTCGCCAAAAAGCAACACAACCAGAGAAAAAGCCACTCCTCCAACTCGAATAACACGGAAGGGAACAGGCTGTTTTTTACCACGATCGTCCATTCTGTTGTTATCGGCAGTTGAATATGGCTAGTTCTCATCAAAAATAAACGAAAAATCGAGCTAGATGAGTTTTTTCTACATCTCATAACATGGGAGTGGATGGAGTGACTTTTTGGGGGATGACATGGGGTGCTCCTTCCATTCCGACATCTCGCCACTCCGACTAGTGGCTTCCGTGTGCGGTTAGGGTTAGGGTTAGGGTTAGGTATAGGGTTCGTTAACGTCGGAAAGGCGACATGTCGGAAAGGCGAAATGCACCCGGATGACATCATTCTCTATCAGTCAAGGGATCATTCATAGGTTGGGGAAGGGCGCCCTCTTGCGTAATCACTGAAAACATGTTCTTTTTTGTTTAAAGGACGCTGGCAGACACGTGTTGGATTTGAAAGGACACATACATGCGTTCTTGCATGTGGCAATGTGTTAATAATAGTAAAAAAAAAAAGAAAAACAGTTACAGGATTCAAATTCAAAAGTAGCAGAACTACAAGCTCAAAACAAGCTTTAGATCTGCTACTTTTGATACTTGTGTGCGACACTGTAGTATGATCAAGTAGAGCATTCGTTTATGAAAAAACACATGAGATAAGAGGTTTCTGTCCGACAGCAACAATATAAAGGTTGCAGCACCCATGGGAAGAAGTGTGTTTGTGGACTCACCAAGGTGTCCGCCTCCATGGAGACCCCTGTGCCGTTGGGTAAGTAGTAGAAGACGTTGGGGGGCTTGGGGAGCAGACCACTGCAAAGCAAACATCACACAACATTTGTAAAAACCTCACTCTCTCACGCACGCACGCACGCACACACGGCACTCTAAGACAGGGGTTTTCAACCGGTGGTATTGCAGGTGGTCCCTGGCCATGCATTCAACAAAAAAAAAGTGTTGCTTTTAGTAAGTTTCAGGAGTTCTCACTGTATGGTGTGTGTGATATGAAATGTGAGCTTTCCATAATCACAGTAATCCTTAATCATATTCCATCATATTCAAGGGCTTTTGCTGAGAAAAGAGATAGACCCCAGTTTATTCTCACTCACTTTCAAATTAGAGCACTGCAGAGGTCAGGTGTGTGTGTCTGTGTCCAGCTGACACTCGTTGACGCTCGTTAATGTTATAGGCATAAAAGCAATTATGCTTCTGCTCTGTCAAATAGGCCAAGATTAGTGGGACTCACCATTGAGTCACAGGACTCACTTCATTGAAAACAAACAAAATCAATGTATTTTTTTTAGATATTATGTTGATATTATAGCTATTTTATTTGATTAGATATGTGATGTTCCTGACAATTAGTTGACTTTTGGTGAAAAAGCCTGCATATATCGGTATTGGTTGATATCGTAATCGGAAATTAGGAGTTGGACAATATCGGAATATCGGATATCGGGAAAAAAGTGGGGTGGGTCTATGATGGACCCACCACGCACAATAGTGGTGGTCCCCAGGTTGCTCTTAGTCAGGATGGTGGTCCCTGGGTCAAAATCAGTTGAAAACCCCTGCTCTAAGACACTCTAAGACAGACCAACATCATTCGATGAATAGCACTTTTGAACAGTATTGTACCTATAATGCACTTTGAATGCATTAGCACTTCTTCTTTTTTGCCAATGTTGTTTTTCTTTATTTTACTGCTGCTTTCTCTCTCCTTTTTTTTTTTTTTTTTTTTTTTTTTTTTCTCCTTTATTTACCCAGGGTAGTAGCTGAGCACAAGTGCTCATTTTCAGCAACGCCCTGCACATAGAAACACACAGACAGACAGACAGACAGACAGACAGACACATTAAAACCTGGGAGCTGACTAGTACAACCACAGTCTTATACTGTTGGCCACTACGCAGCTCCACTGGAGCAGTTGGGGATCAGTGCCTTGCTCAAGGGCACTTCAGTGGTGTTGGGGAAGTGGTGAACATTCACTTCCCGACCCAGACTTTTCCTGCCGGTCCGGGGATTCGAACCGGCAACCTTCCGGCAATGAGGGCGCTCCTCTAACCTTTAGGCCACCACTAATGTCCTCGACACTTTTTTTTAAGCGTCTGTTGTTGTTGTCTGTAAACAAGCACCATGAGTTGCAGAGAACATTGTTTTGCTCCCATGTATGCAGAGGGTGTGTTATGGAAGTGACGGCCGGGTTTCCCAAAGAGCTCGTGCGTAGAGCATCGTCGCAGGTCCGACGACGGGTCTAACGTGTGACGTCACATGCTTCGCAGTACCATAGCAGGCACGTAGATTTCAGGTCATGCGTGGCCGTACGCAGCTTGCGCAAGCGTCTCCTACACAGCTGGGACTCGGCCAAACCTACGCTCTACCCTCATTAGTAGCAGGTGGTTGTGCCCCTGCGTGCCATCTAAACTGGCTGCGTGTGTGGTAAAAGTACATTCGTGAGACAGAATGCGCGCAGCATACTCCCCGCCCACAGTAGGAGGGGAGTACTGTCCTACGAAGCATCTTGTAACGAGCGCCCTGGGCCGCCTGTAACACCCATCGTTCTATGAAATCTATGAAAAGACCGGCCGGGCCGGGCCGGTGCGTAAAAGGGCGAGCGGCTGCAGTGCTTCGTCCTCTATGCATGAACCCGAAGTTTACAAATCGTACTCTCACGGATGATCCGATCATCTAATAAAAATATTAAGCACATGCCAAGTTAACTAAAGGTATATAAATGATGCTGAGCTAAATATGTTTCCTTAATTTCGAAGTTTTATAGTTAAACGTTATGATGAAAGTGCAGTTCCTCTCACAAAGTGACAGCTGTTGCGCTCGGCGAGCGCAACAGCTCGCCATGTTTATGAATGGTTAAAACATCTTTTGAAAATAGCAGATCTACAAGCTTGTGACACGTTGTGAGCTTGTAGATCTGCTATTTTCAAAAGATGTTTTAACCATTCATAAACATGGCGAGCTGTTGCGCTCGCCAGCTGTCACTTTGTGAGAGGAACTGCACTTTCATCATAACGTTTAACTATAAAACTTCGAAATTAAGGAAACATATTTAGCTCAGCATCATTTATATACCTTTAGTTAACTTGGCATGTGCTTAATATTTTTATTAGATGATCGGATTATCCGTGAGAGTACGATTTGTAAACTTCGGGTTCATGCATAGAGGACGAAGCACTGCAGCCGCTCGCCCTACCCAAAATAACAGATCTGCAAGCTATCAACACGGCATGTCGCAGTGTGTTTGTTGTATATATGTCTGTTTTTTTGGGGAGGCGTCGCCCGTTACGCGTTAAGCTGTCAATCATGCAGGGGGACGCCCCCTCTATCCTCTGAATTTTTTTGAACGGCGAACAATGGCCGCAGTGTTTATTTAAGATCATTGAAATGTCACCTTAAAAAATGCATTTTAATACATTACAGAATGTACCTATAAAAATGTAAGTGTCCAATTCATATAAAGGTAAGTTAGATAAAGGTGCGACTTTATCTTAGTATTTTTGCAAAATCCTGTATATATAGATATATGTATGCAAAGGGTGTTTAAACTATAGTAGGATAGCACTACGTAGTTGACGTAGGCTTTACGTAGGCTACGTCCAGGATCTCTTCACGTGCATGCTGTCTCACGAATGTAGTTTTAGCACAGACGAAACGGAACCTACGAAGATGGTGTCTACTGAAGCCAATTTAGATGAGACGTTGGGCACACACAGCTGCTACTAACGAAGATAGTGCGCAGCGGGGTTGCTACTGCGCAGATGCGTGGAGGCACCTACGCAGCTTCTAGGCTACGCAGGAGCTCAAATTCGTTTGGGAAACGCGGCCAATACTGATTCTGTGGTGAGCTGCCATACATTATTACACCAGCAGGGGGAAGACATGCTTCAATGTACACTGGATGTGAGACATGCTCAGTGCCCATGCTCTCTACAGCAGACACCTGATGTATAAGCAGATTAAACATTTTCATAGATTTCATAGATAGCTTCATAGACTTGTTTGACCGCACTATCATCAGTGTTTGTTTGTTTGTTTGTTTGTGTGTTTACACATTATCTTTTTCTATTAACTCGTTCACTGACAGACTTATTTCTGGCTGCGTGCACGCACTGCCAGCGATTTTCTTACCTTTTGAAGTAGTCACAGAATATTTATCTCCAGTATGATCGATCCCCTGATGGTTGCTAATCACGGAGGGTTTCACTGTGCTTAAGTGGGAAAAAAATGTCATGGCGACCTCCCATTCGCCTGTTATACCCGGTTGAAAATAGCATGTCTCGCCAAAAATATATAGTAAAACACAGCCGAGATACAGGTTCTTTAAGTAATAAGTTAACCAGGAAGTGAATGGAGCAGTACATTTTCGGATCACGTTATCTCCTGGTTCTTTGTGGAAAAAAATAACTTATTCCCCCCCCCCAAAAAAAGGTCATAAGTCGTCCTAGGCAGTGAGGAAGTTATGACGATGTCTCAACACGACGCATTTGTGACATGCTGTGAGCTCTGGTACACAGCGTTAGAAGGAGTTCTCCAACTCTTTCTAACGCTATGGACCCCAAAGATGGATCGGTTATTTTCAAATAGCCGATCCATACAGGTTTAAAGTGCTCATGGGGCTATAGCTATAGCTAGTTGTAGTAGTTTTAAAAGGACACATGAAATGGAATAGGCAGCAGAAGTGAGGTTTTTTGCTTGTTTACTTTAGGGGAACATAAGGGATTTTTATTTTAGGGAAAAAATCGTTCATTTTCACTTATTATGGATCAATACTTGATGAATGTCCTGGGCCAGTGGTTACAATGGTGGGGCCAGTGATCTTGAAAAGCCACTGGCAAATTTCCCTTAATGTCTATTGTGTACCCCTGTCACCCATGTCCGTCCGTCCGTCCGTCCGTCCGTGCGTGCGTGCGTGCGTGCGTGCGTGCGTGCGTCCGTCCGTCCGTCCGTCCGTCCGTCCGTCCGTCCGTCCGTCCGTGCGTCCGTGCGTGCGTGAGTGCGTGCGTGCGTACAGCTAATCTCTGGCACCGTTGGGATGAAAATGTGCAACATACTCCCAATATTATTACAATAATTATAATGGTTATAAAAACAAAAATCACTATTATGATGATGATGATGATGATGATGATTGCTTACTGGTTTTTGTCCAGGTCCAGGGAGTAGAAGGTTCCTCCAAACTGTACAACACATTCTAGTCTGTCTGGGTGTCCGTTCTGTTGGAGAGGACAGAGTTAACATTACATATATATACACACTGAGACAGTAGAGGAGACATTTGCATATTGTATTGTCATTGGTCAGTGTAATATTGCATTGTATTGTCATTGGTCAGTGTAATATTGCATTGTATTGTCATTGGTCAGTGTAATATTGTCATTGGCCAGTGTAATACTGTCATGTCATCGGTTCAGTGTACTGTTGTATACGAATTTCGCCGCAGGCTGAAAACCCACCTCTTCAGGAAACACTACCCTTCCTCTTTGCCTGGCCTACTTGTTGTTAACTAGTTGTACGAACTCTTGTTTTAGTGTTGTATTGTTTTATTGGATCTTGTTTAGTCGATACACTTATTTGTTTGAGCTCGTGCTCATTTTATTTTGCTATTTTGTCTCATCTGTTTAAGAAAGTAGGTAGCTGATATATAGCACTTTTACCTTAGCGCTAGGTATACTCTTGGTTGCTTGTTTTTTGCAGGAAATGCACTTAGGACTTCTGGTGATTAGTAGTTTTCGTTCCCTACCTATGTTGAATACACTTATTGTAAGTCGCTTTGGATAAAAGCGTCTGCTAAATGACTGTAATGTAATGTAATGTAATGTAATGAATGGTTCACGAATCGGTCTGCCGAATCGGGGCGACTGGTTTCCCCGTCACTCAGTGACTGGTCCTTTTGGCCGATCTACGCGGTCACAGCTTTTTTCTGTTCTGGCCCCACAGTGGTGGAATGAATTCCCCACTGATGTCAGGACAGCATAGTCACTGCCCATCTTTCGCCGCAGACTGAAAACCCACCTCTTCAGGAAACACTACCCTGACCATTCCACTTAGCCTTGCCTACTTGTTGTCAATTATTTGTAAGAGCTCTTGTTTTATTGGATCTTGTTTATTTTGATACACTTATTGGTTTTAGCTCTTGCTCATTTTCTATTTGTCTCATCTGTTAAGAAAGTAGGTAGCTGAAATATTGCACTTTTACCGTAGCGCTAGGTATACTCTTAGTTGCTTGTTTTAGAAGAGAATGCACTTAAGACTTCCGGTGATTAGTAGTTTTGTTCCCTACCTATGTTGAATGCACTTATTGTAAGTCGCTTTGGATAAAAGCGTCTGCTAAATGACCGTAATGTAATGTAATGTAATGTTCAGTGCTGAGTCATGGTGACAGAACCAACACAGAGACAATGAAAGTCACTTCCTGTGTGACAACCCCTCCCCCCTTTCACTAAATTGCTGAGTCATCAGGTAGAAGATTCCAGTTCTAAATGATATGAACGATTAATTAAATGACATGAATTATTAATTAAATGCATTAGATTAATTAATGACATGGTTCAAGCATCAACATACAGTACTGTACTGTACTGTACTTGATGACTTTCACTCCACTACATTTCAAACGACAGATATTGTACTTTTGACTCCACCACATATCTACGACGGAGGGAAAAAAGTACATTATTAATTAACCACTTAAGCCCTATTTCAAATATAGTGAAAATAGCAGATCTACACTGGTGATGACCTACACCCAGTACAACACACTGATGACCTACAAGGCAGTCAAGGTCATGGTACCTCCAGGATGATCCAACCCAACACCCTTCCTGCTCAGTTAAAAGGTAAAGGGTGCATTTATAAAATGCCTTTATCCAAAGCACTTAGATCAGCAAACTGTCTGTCCCTCCCTTCCCTACATTTTAGACCAGGGGTGTGTTATGGCCTAAATACTCTGGTAAAATAAATACTAACCCCAACCCTAACCCTAAAATACACTGGCCAACGCTCCACGTGTCCTCGACTCTTTTCACTCCTGGCTGAAAGCTTTGGAATGACCCTCCCCCTAGCACTCACCTCTTCAGACTCCACCTCACCCCCTAGCACTCACCTCTTCAGACTCCACCTCACCCCCTAGCACTCACCTCTTCAGACTCACCTCACCCCCTCGCATTCACCCCTAGCACTCTTCCCCCTACATATTATGTCTGCTCCTTCCTAACCAGGAGATTTTTTTGTTTTTGTCGCATTCCTAAGCCAATTATTTGATGACCGGTTGTATTTCCGGTAGGAGACTCAAAGAGTCTCTTTCCGCCGGTAATCAAATTATTGGCTTAGGAATGCGACAAAAAAATCTCCATGAATTCAATGCTTCATGGGATATGTAATTGATAGAAAAAAAGTATTTTTTTGGGTGAACTACTCCTTTAAGGATATAGGCCTACTACAAACAGAACAGTGTAATATGTCGGTACAGCAGCAGCTACAAGAGTAAAATAATAAAATAAACTAATGGATGATTACATATGATTATCTGTCTGTCTGTCTGTCTCTCACACACATCATATTTTCCTGTTAATCTATTCTTTGCTTTCCGTTGAAGTTCAGCGCAGAGTGAAACTTCCCCCTCGCTTTCTCCTCTCACTGCAACAGGAAGGGAAGGGCTCTGTGTGTGTGTGTGTGTGTGTGTGTGTGTGTGTGTGTGTGTGTGTGTGTGTGTGTGTGTGTGTGTGTGTGTGTGTGTGTGTGTGTGTGTGTGTGTGTGTGTGTGTGTGTGTGTGTGTGCGTGCGCGCGTTCTCCTAAAACATAAGTGTCACTTAAGAGTACTTCAATCAGTGTAACACAATGCAGTGTACTTGAACATGTGTCAACCGAGTAAATGAACCCTGAGGATTTCACAGTCAGGGCTGCAAACTGCATGTATGTGTTAAATGATATGTAATTACTGTACATGTATGAGTTAAATGACATGTTCATTACATGTACTAACATGTACGGTACATTGTGCAGTGAACTTATAGGCTCATTGAGCTGATGATTTTATTGAACTTATGATGTCATGGAGGGTGGGTCTGTGTTTGTGTGTTTCTGGGGCAACGGGCCAACAGGCCCGGTGACAAACAGTTAGTGGAGGAGGGAGGGGCTGAATGCGAAACTCACAAAAAAAACCTGCAAATTATTCACTTTACACCACTAAAAGTACAAATGATTCACTTTACACCACTAAAAGTACAAATGATTCACTTTACACCACTATAAACTACAAATGATTCACTTTACACCACTAAAAGTACAAATGATTCACTTTACACCACTAAAAGTACAAATGATTCACTTTGCACCACTATAAACTACAAATGATTTACACCATACAGCGCACTGTCCAATGCCAACCTCAGTAAGTCCATAGTTATAATATACCTATAATATACCGGATGGCCCAGCCCCCACCTATTCATTTCAATTAAATACTGTTTGTGTGACAACATTGTCCCTTTGGTTATGTGGCTTCAATTACATGCATTCTACTATGAATGACCTACCAAAGACTATAAAACAATTCCTATTCTCAAAATACAAGTGAACATAGTTTAACTCCTTGAACACCTTGACAGTAAAATCCTCTGAGCCCCGCCCCCACCCATCCTTTCTCTGTAAAGATACCTGTTGATGCTACTTAGCTTTATTCCAATATGTTTTCTATTGTATTTGTATTGTATTGTATTGTATTGTATTATTATATGTCTCACTTATGAATGGACCACAAGGGTAACTAGCCCCTGGGGCTTTTTGTGTTATCCTTTTAGCATAACATTTGACTGTACTACCTGCATTGTTAATAATCGTGTTAATAAAGTATTCAATCAATCAAGCAATACAAATTCAATTATGTTAATGTAATTACAACACATGTTCATTTGGTTCTGTGCGTTAAATAAACAATCTAATACATTGATAACTAGAAAATGTGCTCCTCGGAGCACAAGTCTCCGCCAGCAAATATTGGAATTTATTCCAAGATTGGAACTTTTTCTGCTAATATCTCCTGACTAAATGTTAGCTTGGCTGATGGCACTGATGTCACTTTGAAACATGCAACGCAATGTTTCGAAGTGATTCACCTATTTATAGGTATGTATTTCGTCATGCGTCTCGCTAGCCAATCAAAGCACACCCTTTCAACATATTGTCACGTGTCACGTGAAGCTTGACCAATGTTAGCTTGGTGGAACCAAAGGAAATCAAACGAAAACATATTCTCCACCATGCCTTCGGCCTGGCGGAGACAATAATGAATCAATACAGACGGATGGGTACAATGTGTACTCTGGCAAAGCCCCCGACCCTATGACTCAGACATATTGGACAAACCTCTAAAAGTTCAGGCCACTATGCGTAGCGGCCTGAACTTCTAGTTCAGTGGTTCTTCCAAGTGGTCCTTGGGGGGGTTCCAGGGGGTCCACAGCAAAATGAGTAAATATAGCATCATAATAACCTCATCCGAACCTATAGTGGGTTAAGTTAACAGTGCATGCTGACACACATGGATGTCATCAGCAGAGGTGTGGTGAGTGGGCGGGGCTGCACCCAGATGAATTGTACTAAAAATGGTTAGTCACAAAAAGGAAGGAAGGGAGGGAGGGAGGGAGGGAGAGAGGAAGGGTGTCGGAGGTTCATTCAGTGGTAAGACTATTGAAACTTAAATGTTAACTCCCTTCCTCTCCTCCCTCTCCTCTCCTCTCCTCTCCTCCTCTCTGCTCTTCTCCCCAACCTTCCCCTCCCCTCCTCTCCCCTCTCCTTTCCTCTCTCCCCAATATTCCTCTCCTCTCCCCTCCCCTCTCTTCTCCCCCTCCTCCCCTCTCTCCTCTCTTCTCCCCAACCTCTCCTCTCCCCTCTTCTCCCCAACCCTCCTCTCCTCTCCTCTCTCCTCCTCTGTTCTCCCCACCCTTCCTCTCCTCTCCTCTCCTCAACCTTCCTCTCCTCTCCTCCTCTACTCTCTCCTGCCAAACATTCCTCTCCTCTCCTCAACCTTCCTATCCCCTCTCCTTTCCTCTCCTCTCCTCTCCTCAGGCCGACAGGAAATGTGTTCATGGACAGAGAGATTAAAGACAAGAGATGAGAGGTGAGAGGGGGGTCCCAGTATGGTGTATGGGGTACATGGGGGTTTACGGGGGTCCCTGGCAGATGGGGGTCTGCCACAAAATACATATGAATCTGGGGGTCCTTGACATGAGATTTTTTTAGATTTCTACATAAAAACATAATAAATGAATAAGAACTATGTAGTGTATTTAGTGTGTGTTGTGAGGCGTTAATTTGAGTTTTAACAGCTGTAAAATCACTTCTGTTTAAGGAAATCACCTTGGCTGTTTGGCAGGTTGTGTGTGTGTGTGTGTGTGTGTGTGTGTGTGTGTGTGTGTGTGTGTGTGTGTGTGTGTGTGTATGTGTGTGAGAGAGAGAGAGAGAGGGAGAGGGGTGTGCGTTTGAGGTGTGTATTCTCAGATAAGGGGTGTAATTGTAGGAAGGAAACAGGAGCGTTGACATTATTTCACCAGGAACTTCCTGCGTCGTAATGATCTAACGAGCTGAGGGGCGGGGTCACCTCTAAAAGGGGGCGGGTACTTCCTGCGCAGCTGACAGGAAGTGTGAGGTCATTTCCCTAAAAGAAGCATGGCTATGCTAGAAGAAGGTACCCAGAAGTTAGGTGAAATACATTGGAGTCAATGAGAGCCGGCTGGACCAGCTTGTGAACAAACACTATTTCTGAACGACTGGGACTAAAATCGGTTCAGGAATATAAAAGAACTTTCACAAATTTCACAAGTTGTTTTCTAATTACTTGTGCACACTATGTAATTTTATTGAGGCATCTAAACAGCACCATGTATCGTTTCTGGCAAAGATGGACTTTGGCATGTTCAGAAATGTACTTTGTAGTCTTTAAATACATAAAAATAATTATACAGTGTACAAATCAAAATGCAAACACAGCAGAATACTGGACCGAGTATTTTACAAAGGTCTCAGTCGTTCAGCAATAGTGTTTGTTCATAAGCTGGTCCACCTGCCTCTCATTGACTGCAGTGCATTCCACCGAAGTTTCAGCTGCAGTTTGCCACCCAGTGTGACAAATCTGCCAGCTGGAATTGCTGGATAGAGTAAATTACATTATTTGGTGTCCTTTCCTTAATTTACCTTCCTTGCCAGCAACCAGGAAGTGACCTTAAAGACTCCACCCAGCAACGAAGGGTTATTTAAGAAGGAAGGGCCATCTACGTAATTTTCTCTGTCCGGCCATTCCAGCCAGCAGACTAATCGAACTGCAGCCGGGAGTAAGGGCTGCAGGGAAATTTTACTTGCCGATTAATTGTCACTCAAATATTTTGTTGAAAATGATTGGAACATTATGAATAAAAATGACTGTTTGGTGCTTCGTAAACAAAATATATGACAAATAACACATATTTAATTACTTTATACATAAAATAAACATAAATAGTGGAAATAGCCGATCTACAAGCTCAAAATGCGTCACATCGCTACACGTTTGCACATATCGAAAAGCAACACAACACAACACTGTAATAATGTTATTGAGGTATCTAAAAAGCACAGAGTACATTTCTGAACGTGCCAAAGTATCGCGAGACTGTCCATGCCAGCCTGAGCCAGCCTTACCGAGTCAGAAACGATGCATGGCGCTATTTAGAGGCCCAATAAAATGATGTAGTGCACCCAGAGTGACACTATACCTCCTAACCTCCTCAGAGTGAGACTATACCTCCTAACCTCCCCAGAGTGACACTATACCTCCTAACCTCCTCAGAGTGAGACTATACCTCCTAACCACCCCAGAGTGGCACTATACCTCCTAACCTCCTCAGAGTGAGACTATACCTCCTAACCTCCCCAGAGTGACACTATACCTCCTAACCTCCTCAGAGTGAGACTATTACCTCCTAACCTCCCCAGAGTGACACTATACCTCCTAACCTCCCCAGAGTGACACTATACCTCCTAACCTCCTCAGAGTGAGACTATTACCTCCTAACCTCCTCAGAGTGAGACTAGTACCTGCTAACCTCCTCAGAGTGAGACTAGTAGCTTCTAACCTCCCCCGAGTGACACTATACCTCCTAACCTCCTCAGAGTGAGACTATTACCTCCTAACCTCCTCAGAGTGACACTATACCTCCTAACCTCCTCAGAGTGAGACTAGTAGCTCCTAACCTCCCCAGAGTGACACTAGTAGCTTCTAACCTCCTCAGAGTGAGACTATTACCACCTAATCTGAGTTCCCAGAAGTTTTCGCCAGCTCTCGCATACAAACGGGAGTGGCGAGGAACTTCTGGGCCAGAGCCCTGGTATTTGTGGGCGGGATGTAGCTCCGACGCAATGCCTCCCAGACTAATTACCACATAACCTCCTCAGAGTGAGACTATTACCTCCTAACCTCCTCAGAGTGAGACTTTTACCTCCTAACCTCCTCAGAGTGAGACTATTACCTCCTAACCTCCTCATAGTGAGACTATTACCTCCTAACCTCCTCATAGTGAGACTATTACCTCCTAACCTCCTCAGAGTGAGACTAGAAGCCTTTAGCCTCCTCAGAGTGAGACTAGTAGCGTCTAACCTCCTCAGAGTGACACTAGTAGCGTCTAACCTCCTCAGAGTGAGACTAGTAGCTTCTACCTCCTCAGAGTGAGACTAGAAGCTTGTAACCTCCTCAGAGTGAGACTAGAAGCTTCTAACCTCCTCAGAGTGAGACTAGTAGCTTCTAACCTCCTCAGAGTGAGACTAATAGCTCTTAAAGGGGCTACACCATGAATTTCTTTTTTTTTTTAGGTTTTTAGTATTTTTTGGGCTCCCCAGTGTCTCTTGTACCCAAAAAAATATTTTTTTTTAACATTCAGTCATTCATGCTCATTTCATGGATTTCCTGAATGGGCGTGTCTGAACAGGCCATTTCAGAATGGCAGGGCAAGTGATGTCACTTGCCCTGATTTTGCATTGATGATGGCCAGACAGAATTGCTCAGTAGCTCCCCCCTGCCCAATAGGACGTTTTGGTATTGCAGCTGAAAAAGCTTGGAATGACAGACAGTCAGATTGTGAGAAAAAATATCTGGATGTTTTTTAGGCTTACAACCTGTTTAAAACGTATTAGGGGGCAATATTTATATATAATATATTTTTTTTAAATTCATGGTGTAGCCCCTTTAACCTCCTCAGAGTGAGACTAGTACCTCCTATAACCTCCTCAGAGTGGGACTAGCTCCTCCTAACCTCAGAGTGAGACTAGTAGCTCCTATAATCTCCTCAGAGTGAGACTAGTAGCTTCTAACCTCCTCAGAGTGAGACTAGAAGCTTCTTACCTCCTCAGAGTGAGACTAGTAGCTTCTAACCTCCTCAGAGTGAGACTAGAAGCTTCTAACCTCCTCAGAGTGAGACTAGTAGCTTCTAACCTCCTCATAGTGAGACTAGAAGCTTCTAACCTCCTCAGAGTGAGACTAGAAGCTTCTAACCACCTCAGAGTGAGACTAGTAGCTTCTAACCTCCTCAGAGTGAGACTAGTAGCTTATTACCTCCTCAGAGTGAGACTAGTAGCTTCTAACCTCCTCAGAGTGAGACTAGAAGCTTCTAACCTCCTCAGAGTGAGACTAGTAGCTTATTACCTCCTCAGAGTGAGACTAGTAGCTTCTAACCTCCTCAGAGTGAGACTAGAAGCTTCTAACCTCCTCAGAGTGAGACTAGTAGCTTCTAACCTCCTCATAGTGAGACTAGAAGCTTCTAACCTCCTCAGAGTGAGACTAGAAGCTTCTAACCTCCTCAGAGTGAGACTAGAAGCTATTAACCTCCTCAGAGTGAGACTAGTAGCTTCTAACCTCCTCATAGTGAGACTAGAAGCTTCTAACCTCCTCAGAGTGAGACTAGAAGCTTCTAACCTCCTCAGAGTGAGACTAGAAGCTATTAACCTCCTCAGAGTGAGACTAGTAGCTTCTAACCTCCTCATAGTGAGACTAGAAGCTTCTAACCTCCTCAGAGTGAGACTAGAAGCTTCTAACCACCTCAGAGTGAGACTAGTAGCTTCTAACCTCCTCAGAGTGAGACTAGAAGCTATTAACCTCCTCAGAGTGAGACTAGAAGCTTCTAACCTCCTCAGAGTGAGACTAGTAGCTCATAACCTACTCAGCCAATGTCTCTTCTACTATAAACTAAACTAAATACATCAGTATATCAGTTGCTGTCGGGCAGACACCTTGTATCTTCATATTTCAACGTACGTTTTTTAATGTCCTACTTTGTCATGCAAGCGTGTCACACAAAAGTAACAAATATAGCAGATCTATAAGCTCACAACACGTTGTCAAGAACAGCAGAAACTAGACGCGTCGCAATTGGCAATTGCAAAGTGTGGTTGCGCCGACGCCGTTCGGGACTCGAGCAATACGCCGGGAGGGATACCGTCGGAGACTGCGCCAATCACATTGTCACGTCACTCCTGAGATCGCTTGCGTTTCATTTTGAAGGGACTGACCCCCCCAAAAATCATGTTTTTGCATCAAACGGTGACATTTTGCGCATTTGTGGCGCACCCTATGGGTCAAAGTGGAAATGCTTTTGGGGACTCGTTGAGTAAACCACCCTCGACATGTGATTTAAATCTGGGATCGATTGGATGTTTCGTTTGTGATTTTTGCCATTTTTGGTGAAACGGGTCCCTCCCGCTAACTTTGGAAACAATTTACGGACGAACGGTAAGGATTATCATAATGCCGTTTGGATAGGTTTATCGCATGGGTCCATAGATCACGTGTACCGATTTGTGTGAGATTTGGGAAAAAATTGCAGGAAAAGGAGCAAAAAGTGTGTTTTGAAGAAAATTCAAAATGGCGGAAAATCTATCCAGACGCAAATGGGCGTGGCCTATATGGGGAGATGCGTCGTGATCCAAGGAATCCAGGGGAAAAGAAATTTGGATTTTACGACTTACGGTTCAAGAGTTATAGGCCAAAACGTAAAGGGGTTTGTTATAGCGCCACCATGTGGCCGATTGGTGTGATTATTTTCTTAATAATTTTGCAAAAAACTATTAACCTCCCCTCCAAATGTGGTAACTCTAGCTCTTACGGTTTCCGAGAAAAAAATACTTGAATGGGAGTTTTTGCAATTCCCATTAAAGTGGATGGGGAAATTTAATGCACTAATAAATCAATATCAAAAAAAATATCCTGACGCAAATGGGCGTGGCCTATATGAGGAGATGCGTCGTGACCCAAGGAATCCAGGTGAAAAGAAATTTTGATTTTAGGACCTACGGTTCAAGAGTTACGGGCCAAAACGTAAAGGGGGCTGTTATAGCGCCACCATAAGGCCGAATGGTGTGATATTTTTTTTAATAATTTGGAACTTAATTATGAATTTTCCCTCCAAATCTGATAACTCTAGCTCTTAAGGTTTCTGAGAAAAAAATACTTGAATTTGAGTTTTTTCACTTTTACATTAAAGTGGATGGGGCAATTTAATGCACTAATAAATTGATATCAATTAAACTATTCAACCAACCTCTTAGCAAAATACAAGCACACGATTCCCGATTTAGACGGTCATTTTGACATATGGCACAACATTGGGGGATGAAAACTGTGGGAGGAGATGCGGTTTGAAATAAAGTTTATCTATAAATAAATAAAGAAAGCTATAGAGTACTATAGTCTGGTTGCCCTGTTGGGCAACCACACTAATAAGTTCTGAATTATGTAATTTTGGTAGTTTTTGCCTGCCCATCCAGGACTATGTAACTGCCTTTATACTATGTAGCTGCCTTTATACTATATCTGACCGACCGACCGACCGGTCGCAGGCCTGCGTGTGCGTGCGTGCATGCGTGCGTGCGAACCTGTAGAGCTTGGCTCAGGCTCCTCTTGTGTCCGTCCACCATGCAGAAGGGTGTGGTTCTCTCTCCATGCTGTGAACCTGGAACACACACACACAGACACACACACACACACACACACACACACACACACACACACACACACACACACACAGAAAAATAAATAAACAGAGATGGCTAGGGCTTCAAGATCATTTGTCCCTACAAGTATAGGACTCCTGAACAAACAGGCCCCATCTCAGTTCTGTGCATAAAATGTAATGTGATGCCTCTTGAACCATGACTGGTTGCCTTGTCTAGTTTGATGTATTTTGTAATTATGTTATGTGTTTGTGATTTTTTTGTATCCTGATGGCTGCTTGGCACAAAATGAATTTCCGCAAGGACAAATAAAGTATCTATCTATCTAAGATAATCCACTTTAAATTCTCAAAATCGTCATTGGAACATTATGAATACAAATTTAATTTCTGTTCCTAGCTCCTCCTAACCTCAGAGTGAGACTAGTAGCTCCTATAATCTCCTCAGAGTGAGACTAGTAGCTTCTAACCTCCTCAGAGTGAGACTAGAAGCTTCTTACGTCATTGGAACATTATGAATACAAATTTAATTTCTGTTATCCGTTTAGGCTTTGTAATCAAAAATGGAATGTAAAAATAGCGGAAATGGCAGATCACGCAAAAATAATTGCGATTATCTCAAATAATTGCGATTTGGCAATCATGTAATAACTAGAAAAAACCTCTAGAGTTTGACACCTATGTGCCACTGCCGATAGATATGGCCATATATGCTCCGTGACATCGTGTCTACTGTATGTTGGATTTGAACCACAAACAGAGCCAATATATCAGCATTATTGTCATTATTATAGTCCACGTGCGCAATCTTTGTGGTCCCCCAAAAGGGCTCGCTTCCCCGAACCACCAGCGAATGTGAAAACCTGCGAAACATGCCAATAGGCTCTATTAACAGCAGCCATATTATGAAGACATTCACAGTTGTTGCCAATGATACTAATGAAGGCTCTGTTCCATTCTGGTCAAACAGAGTCAGGGTGCTAATATTGTGCATGTTGGCTCACTGGAAACACCAGTGGGTCTACAGTTGGGGTCCAGGGACCATCATGGGCTTCCAAATGGCTCGTGGAAACCACTGTGCTAGACTAAATGGAACAGAGCCTTCATTAGTGTCATTGGTAACACCTGTGAATGTCTTCATAATATGGCTGCTGTGAATAGAGCCTATTGTAATATAGGATAATTGTGACAGGCCTATTTGGATGTAAAACAAGTGTCCATATACACATCGAATGGGCAGCCCATTTCATTAATGAACACAATATCTGGGGTGTTTGGAATATCTTGCAATGAATTGACATGCGTGTCATTGTGATCAAACCAGTCCAGTTTTACACTACCGCGTTTATACATCTTTGTATAAGTGAGTGGCACTTACTGAATCAGAATCAGCTTTATTGTCACATCACAGGTTTACAGAAGTAAAAAAGTGGGTGAAATTTGTTTTCGTTCCCATTGTATCGTTATTTCCATAGAAAAAAAGAAGGGGAAGAAGAGGGGGGTGGGGAGAAAGTGGGAAAGGAGATGACTGGATTCATGATACTGTACATTGTTACAGTTCAGATTTAAGCTTTAGAGCCTCAGAGAGACTTTGAAGAACAGACTCCATTGTCTAAAAAGCCAGTCATGGATGGACAATCAATCAATCACTATGCAGGCATTTGGTGAGAAAAAAGGGGGTGAACAAATGTTTATACTGTTTATAAAAGTCAACTCTATCACAAATACAAAGTCCTAAGAGATCCAAGTAGTGGAAAGTCTTTTTCAAATGTGTTCTTAGCCATTGCCTGGCACCACATGTTTGGGTCTTAAAATAATATTTTTAAGTACTTTACTTTTAAGTAAAACATGAACAATGCTGGTCATCATCTGTTGAAGATAGTCGTGTTTCAGCATTTAGGACAGTGACCAGTGACCTTCCTCATTAGGGGCAGTTGAGCGCATCTACGCTTATTAGGGAGACAGAGACACCTGCATTCAGATTTGATATTCACCTTGACTTGACCACAACATTGTTCCACCTCCCTTTCCCCTTAAATTTAGCAGTGGTGGACAGTAACGGAGTAAATGTACTTGAGTACTGTACTTGAGTACTAGGAAGGCTGTAAAGTACTGAGTACTTTTAAGCCCACTCCACATCCACAACGATGATTCGCCATGCAACTCCTTGCAACATATATGGAACTACTTGCAACCATTTCCCCCAATGGCAGTTGCAAGGAGTTGCATTGGTGCGGTTGACCTTAAAACGATTTTGTAGCAAGGAGTTGCGACTAATTGCCTTGGTGCGGTCTGGTCTTTAGGTTGGCTGTTTTCTTGTCTTCCCTAAAATGCAATTGGCCTAACTTCTGCTCTCACACTGACCGTGTTTCTGTCTTCCCCTTCTGCTCGCCTCTTTGTTACATCTTGTATGGGTGTATAGGAGTAAAAGTATTTAGTTCTGGTTCCTCAGTAATTTCTATGTTTTTGTATGGTGTTTCTGCAGGCTTTGTATAACGTAGTGGTTCTACAAGCACAGTGCCGAGTTACAGTACTTCTCTGAAACAAGAGTTACAAGGTCCTATAAATTCATTGTGAAAACATTACAGCAATTCATTGATCTAAAAATTAAGAAATGTACTTTTACTTGTACTTTAAGTATTTTTCAAAGCATGTACTTTGGAATACTTAAGTATATTTAAAAGCAATGACTTTTTTACTCTTACTTTAGTAACATTTTGACTGAGCTACTTTTACTTATAGTGGAGTAAATTTGACCAAGGAGTTTCTGTACTCTAAAGAACTTTGCACACAGGGTGCGATTAGTCAATCAGTTTTTACCGCATGCGAAAAAACGCACAAATCGAACTGGGTTGAACGTGCGGCTTCGCATCGCCGCACGGTGTGTGCATGAGGTCATTGAGAACCATGTGTTGATTAAAAAAATTATATTGTCCGTTTTTTCCGTGCGAAAAATCGCACCCTGTCTGCAAAGGCCTTTACTCAAGTACTGGGGTCGAGTACTTCGTCCACCTCTGAGGAGATCAAACAAGAGTGACCCTTAACGGGGTCACGAATGAGAACCTAAAAGCCACTATAGGCAGGTGTCATCTCAAATTCTGGTAAATATATGTAACACTTGCTCTCTCAAACACACACACACACACACACACACACACACGCACACACGCACACACACACACACACACACACACACACACACACACACACACACACACACACAGGCCTGTCACAATTATTACATCATTGCATAATTATTTGAGATAATTGCAATTATTTTGCATAATCATCATAATCGTTTCCATGTTGAGAAAGGTTCATACATTTTGAAACAACATTGTGGAAATAGCAGATCTTCAAGCCATGCGACGCGTTGTGAGCTTGTAGATCGAGTATTCCCACTAATTTGTAACAACATTTTGAGTATAAAATATTAAATAAGGCATCATTTGGCATAAACCTTTCATTTGGATTATTGGTGTCAGTCATTGTCATTTATTTGTGTTTTTTTGTCATATTTGCCCGCATGCAATTTTTGTTTACAAGGCTTAAAAGCCACACAATAAAAATGTTGTTAATTGCAATTACGGTATTTGTATGGCTTCATCATTAAGTACAATTCCATAATTGTGACAGCCCTACACACACACACACACACACACACACACACACACATCACTTCCTTCCCAGGTGTTACTAATGATACTAATGAAGGCTCTGTTCCATTTAGTCTAGCACAGTGGTTTCCACGACCCCCACAACTCTGAGAGTGTACAAATGGAACCAAATGGACCCTTACGTGTCCATTTGGTTCCATTTGTACACTCTCAGAGTTACACACCTGTAAGGGGCCATTTGGAAGCCCATGAGGGACCCTGGACCCCAACTGTAGACCCACTGGTCACTGGTGTTTCCAGTGAGCCAACATGCACAATATCAGCACCCTGACTCTGTTTGACAAGAATGGAACAGAGCCTTCATTAGTATCATTGGTAACACCTGTGATTCTGTGAATGTCTTCATAATATGGCTGCTGTGAATAGAGCCTATTAGGGGTTCAGTGTCTCGCTCAAGGACACTTCGACACTAACTCAGGGGGAGCCCGGGATCCAACTGGAAACCTTGCAGGTTTCCAGATCGCAAAAAAAAAAGTAAAAGTACTGAAAATTGGAGATACTCCAGTACAGTAAAAAAAAAAAAAAAAAAATCTAAATTGTACTTAAGTACAGTAATTGAGTGAATGTACTTAGTTACTTTACACCACTGGACATGAAAAGGTTTGAGAGCCACTGCATTAAATATCCAGTCACAAACACAGTAGGATATCCCATCGGACAAATGCCGGGATTTCTCTTTTTTTTTCTTTTTGCCGTGACCAGTAGTCTAGAGGTCAGTCTGCTGACTCATTTGGCAGGTGACCAGGTCAACCATTGTTCTGACATTGTTTTAATTGTCACATCAAACAGTAGTGGTGCATTCTGTTCCCTCTGGGCTTCCGTTCTCTCAAGAACATTCATAATTATTTAAGCACAAAGGAACTGGAACCTCCGTTCCTGCTAACATTATAGCAGTGGTGGAAAAAGTACTCACATTTTTTACTTGAGTAAAAGTATCAATACTGAAATGCCGAAATGCTCTGTTACAAGAAAAAGACCTGTGTTCAAAATGTTACTTGAGTAAAAGATATAGAGTAAAAAAGACCTCAAAATTGTACATAAGTATAGTACTTGAGTAAATGTACTTACAGTAGTTACTTTACACCACTGCCTTATAGCACACCCCAACCATCTATGGTCTCTGTCGGGTGGTAACCTCATACGTCCAAAACTGTTACTTTTCAAGATTGAAATTCAAAAGTAGCAAACGTAGCAGATCTACAAGCTCAAAACAGGTTTTTTTTTTTTTTTTTGAAAAATGTATTGGAGGATAAACCCCTTGAGATGCAGCATCTCGTCTTCCAGGGGGTCCTCAGGCACAACACACAAACATTGATACAAAACAATCACATAACATTCAACAACAACAAAACATACACATAGGGGCTCTCACACCATCCCATATGAAAAATATAAATCAAAAGCAAGAACAGTTAGATTTTAGGGAATCAAGCAGAGATATTTTGAAAACAGAAAATGAAATAATTGATCTAAGTAAAGTGGATAAATTGTTCCAATCAGAAGGTGCTTTAAACTTAAACGAACGTCTCCCAATTTCTTTGTTTCCAGATTGATGGAAGTTGACAAGTAGATAGGGACAAATTAAATAAATCTGCAAGAGGGAAGATGAGAACTTGAGAAGCTAATTTAATAAACTTGGCCTCTAATCCGTCTGGACCAGAGGCACATCCAACCTTAAGTTCTGAAATAACTTGTGAAATTTCCGTAGGTAATATTCGTCTAAATGCAAATGAACCATTAATAGGACTACTAACATGATTATTTAAATAAGGAGAATCAAAAGAATAAGAATTACTAACAGAGGAAAAATAACGATTAAACACATCAGAGATAAGAGCAGGGTCGTGGACAACTTCATCATTTACACGAATCTGCGGAACAGAGTTTTTCCTTGGATTAAGAATACTATTCAACTTATTCCAAAACTGTTTGGGATTTTTGAAATCTTGTGAAAGTCCATTCCTATGAAAATTAGCCTTGGCATTTCTGGTCTGTGTCTTACAAATATTTCTCAAATGTTTGTAAGAGTCCCAGTCAACTGGGTCCCTAGTAGATCTGTATTTTTCCCAAGCCGTATCTCTACGTTTAAAGAGACCTATGAGATCTGAATTGATCCATGGTAAATGTCTACCTTTAACTCTTACTGTTTTCCAAGGAGCATGTTTATCAATAACTCTCACAAATTCATCTAAAAGAAAGTTCGAGGCATCCTCAACAAAAGGAATCAACTGAAACCTATTCCAGTCCACTGAAACAACATCCTGAATAAAAGGCTTCCAGCATGGACCCGTTTTGTTATTGTCATTATTCCATTTCTTCTTCTGCACTTTTGGCAGTTCTGGCTGAACCGTGCATACGCTTTTTACGAAACTCGGCCATATGGTAGATGGTCATGAAAAACGATCAAGAAATAATTCTCACAATCTTTCGTCAAAAGGTGGCGCTATAGCACTCAATTGAAAAATGCCAACTTTGAACAGGTACAACTCATGCCCTATTTGACCTACAGCCATCAAACTTCAATACACATATGCGTCTCCTCATGCTGAACAACTTTCACACTCTGACTTTTGACCTCTGACCTTTAGATCTCCCACCATTTTGAATTATATGAAAAACAGTTAAAACCTATCTCCTCCTGGGATTTTTGAGTAATTTGCACGAAACATTTTACACATGAACTTTGGACCTATGCCGACCAAACGGTGCAAGCGGATTTTTTCTAAGTGAAAAAAATGAAGCTTTAATGAGCCAATGAATATTGCAGTTTTATGACAATTATTCATCTGCCCCTAACACATACATGCAGACTTACCATTCTTTGAAACTTTGCAGAAATGTAAAGGGCCATTCCAAATATCACTGAAACCAATCTTACTCCAATTGGTCAAACGGGGGCGCTATAGCAATTTTTTGAAAATGCAAACTTTAAACAGGCAAAAGTCATGCCTCGTTTGGCCGACAGCCATTAGACCTGCTTACACATGTGCCTTGACTAATGAGGAACACATCTATCACGTTGACCAGTAAGCACCGCCCTTAGATTGTCCGCAATCTTGAGCAGTTTGAAATTTTTACAATCATAATAATCAGGCATGCAAACGGCCCCGAAGTGAAAAGAGTGACAACATGTTTTTTTTTCGGGTCAGGTGTCATACTATTTGGATTCAAAACGGCTATTGTAGCTGAAAAGCTACAAGTTTGCATGTCTGAATAATGCAAAAACAGAATTATTTGTTTGCATTTTCTTTTTTTCTCCTCCATATATTTTCATAATAAAAAAAGTGCGTATCGTATCGTATCGAAATCGTATCAAAGTTGTGAGCCAAATATCGTATCGTTTCGTGAAATTAGTGTATCGGCACACCCCTAATGATCAGTGTGATCTCTTTTTTCAGAGGTTTGTCTGTTGGTCCAATAGCTTCCCACTTAAGTGTATGTCTCACAACCTCAAGGTCACAGGTTCAAGCCTCACTTGGTGCAGACTTCATCTAAGTTGCATTTCACACAACATGACTGTCAATGAATACATCTGCAATTGTTAAAGATAACATGAAATACTTAATTGAGTGTTTTTTACATACTTCATTGTGAAAATAGCTGATCTACAATCTCACAACTTTTCAGATAGCAATGAGAGTATGTTTTTTCAATGTATAACATACTTCATTGTGAAAATAGCCGATGTACAATCTGACAACTTTTAATGGTTTGTGAGCTTGTAGATCGGCTACTTTCACTAGTTTTGGTTCTGAGGAGATGTACAATTTCTTCATTGGTAAATGGTTTGTGAACGAGTGATCTTAGTGTTAGTGAAACAGGGGCTTGGGTCATGACAGAAGGCAAGAGTTTGTGATCCTCAACAGACAATATCAGCCTGGACAAAGCTATAGCACTATAGGTAGTGTTGCAGCTACCTAAGAGTGCCTCACGACCGCAAGGTTGCCGGTTCAAGCCTCACTTGATGCAGACTCATTTAAGTTGAATTGCAAAAAACATGACTCAATCTATTCCGTTTCCATGTCTCTCTCTCTTCAATCTATTCCGTTTCCATGTCTCTCTCTTCAATCTCTCTCTCTCTCTCTCTCTCTCTCTCTCTCTCTCTCTCTCTGTCTCTGTCTCTCTCTCTCTCTCTGTGCAAGAGAAGTATATGTAGCTCAAGTATTATAATTAACCATTTCAATACTAGAGGAAGTGCCATTTAGAACTTAAATGGCTATTCTACAGTAAAGCCTACATTAACAGAATTAATTACAGAAGAAATAGTTGCAGTAGAATATTTAATTGGGAAGTAAAAAGGGGAGGGGAGGGGGGAGTGGGTGATAAATAATAGTGATAATATTAGTATTAACAATGTCAACATTGATGACATCCGTCCCACTAATAGTAGTAAATAATAATAACAACAATAATAATACTAATGGAAAAGCAAAATCATCTTCAAGAAGGAAAAGAAAACAAGTCAACATCTTAGTATGGTACTGACCTAATTTCTTCACTCTTAATTCCCCTCTCCATAGATATCATATAGGTGTTCCCTCAAAATATAGTCTGCCTCAAATAAAAAGAGAATAACTAAGAATACATATCTGCACAATGCAGCAAAAACATATGCTTATATTAATAAAGGAGGGAGGAAAAGTCTCTAAAGTTTCCACATAAAATAAAATGAAAAGGCATTTTCAACCGCAACGTAGCGGAAGATAGTTAGAAAAAAAAAAGAAAAAAAAAGAAAGTCCTCTTTGCATCGATAGGACATATGGTATGTTACGACACTTTGCTTTGTGCCGCGTTCTGAGCTTGTAGATCTACTACTTGTAATGCTTTTGTGTGACGCTCTAGATAGGCTATGATCAAGTACCTCCTGTGAGTGAGTAGTGGTCTATAATGTATTACCCTAACAGGTCAGCTGAGCCACATTATGAAGGATCAATCTGAAATGCACATTTTTTTTGCAGTGCCCTTTGATTATAAAATGCGTTCAAACGCAATTGATCATTGAGAAACCATTACGCACGCAGCATGCGCAAATGGTAATGTAGGTAATTAATGTATTTGTGCAAGATGACCCTGCTACTACTGTATATATAATGTGTATATTACTCGTGGTTCATGTTCAAATAGCTCAATCCAAAATATAATGCTGTAGGCCTAAGTCTTAGGCTGTATTTACGCACCTGCTTGTAATTAATGCTTAAACCGGTATTTTTTATCAGATGTCCGATAAATTTGAATCATTCCGGACATTGGGACCAGCAGATTACAATCCTATAGCGCGACCCCTGGTATAGACCACATTGCTTAGCAGAGTTCAGTGATGCAAATGCATGTCAAGTTGGTCAACAGATTGTATTATTCTCCAATGCAATAACAGTACTGAAATGAAGGCTACACTATAAGGGCATTAATGGGAGCCCTTTTTTTTTTTAACACATCGAGTGCCATAAACGGTCCGGACCGTTTTTGAGAATCCAAACGAGGAGTGCCGAAAATGGTCCGGACCGTTTTTGACCCAATTCTATTTTTATACGTGGGGCCCACGTGGGGTGCTAAAACGAAACTTTGGGATCATCCAAGGAGTTTCTGAGAAGGATAGGCTGGATGTGGTTCCATGTCAAAAATCCTTCCGGTCGGCGTTTCCAATGTTATCTCCTTGACTAAAAGCTTAATATCTCCATTTCTTTTTAACATGGTGGAAGCGAGCCGTTTTCGATCGGCGATCACTCTGCAATAGAGGATCGTGTTGGAAATATTATTGTTCCAGGCATTAGGCGGGGCCCTCCGCCGTCTCGCACGCACTCTTTGTTTACATGCACTTCCGTGTCGGGGCTTCTACAGCACGAAACGTATAACGTAAGTGGATGGAAGAAATGCAGGCACTGAACGTATAATATTTTAATAAACCTCTGGCACCCAATGTGTTAAGTAACTAAAAAGTTACTTTTCACAGTAACGCATGTTACGACCCGACCTAGGGGAGCCTATGGTCGCAACACAAAGGTGGACTCCCTCCTTCCCAGTCCCCAAACAGCCAGACAACACAGGTTCAAAATCCCAAACACTGAGGATGTATTTACTAATTTAAGATAAAAGTCATTTATTGTAAGTCGCTTTGGATAAAAGCATCTGCTAAATGACTGTAATGTAATGTAATGTAATGACAACATCTACATATTACCTCAGGGTGGGATTTACAAAACAACTACTAATACATAAGATATTCCTCACCCCCACACACAAATCTTTGAACACATAAACATTAACACATTACAGCACACTGGTGTTTGGAGGCTGGCTAGGAGAAAGGCATCTTAACTTCTGGAAGCAGGAAGCTTTATAGTGAAGCCCAAGTAGACAGGAGCCAATCACCTGCGAGAATCCACACACTAGTTAGCCAATCACACTCAGCCACACTCAGCCACCACTCAGTTACCATTCACACCAGCTGGTACTGAAATCACTCACCACTCATTTACAAACACACACCAATGAGGGGGGAAACACAGGAAAATACATAATATGACCCTAGGGTCATAACACCTCCCCGCTAAGATCAAACATTTATCATTTAAATTTAAAACAAAACAAAAACACAAAAACATGCTCAATTCACTCCCTCCTATCTCTCCTCCAAGACCTTCTCTCCTAATGTCTCACCGAGACCCCTTTCCCATATCTCCAGACTCCCTCTTCCCTACTGCTGTCTCTACTGAGACCTCCGTTTCCTGTCTCCACTGAGACTCCCTCTTCCCTACTACCATCTCTACTGAGACCTCCGTTTCATATCTCTAGAGACTCCTTCCCTCCTAATGTCTGCAAGAGACCTCATTGAAATTGCCCTCACTCCTAATGCCTTCCACTAAGACTTCTTCCTAATAGCTGAATTAAGGCATCACAACCAAATTCACAAGAACACTGAATCTACACAAAATCACAACTTCACAGAACTACATAAAACATAAATTCATCAAATGTCTAAAAAAAAAAAAAAAAAAAACGCAAAAATCTAAAACTATTACATCATTTCACAATCTCCATATTGCTGGTTGGCACACGCATACAAACAGCAGTGATGTTGCTAGGTTTTCAATGTAACGGGTCCTGGGACCCAAGGGTGGTCTTTTAGATGGGTCCCAGGGACATTGTATGAGTCCCACAAAAATTCACACCTTACGTGGTGCTTGGACCCGTTCGGTGCCCCCTGGGGCGGTTTTGTCACCGGGGGGGATGAATCTGTAGTATTAGCACACCTTATGGTAAGAAATATTAGTAGTGGACAAAGGTGGATTTAACATAGCTTTGACCAATAGAATACATTTAATCAGAACCTTTTAATCATTATTATTATTTTATTTTGTATTATTTATGAATGTAGAATTTATTTTTACTATTTATTGTGTAGCAATAAAAGACTGAAAGCACTGGCTTACAGTGGAATTATTGGCAACTAAATAAATAGGAATTCAAGAAATCATGAAGACAAATACTGACAATGCCTATGAACATTGGCTTGCAGTTATTGCACATAGCCAAAATATAATAATATTAGGCTTGTCATTGAGAAAGGAAAATAAAGTTGTCTTTTTGAGGAGAAGTGGAACCTTATAAGTCACTTTAAGTTTAGCATGAGGGAGAGGGTCTACCTAGCCTGACACTCAGCCTGAATTTTCATTTCGTTTCACTCCATTATTCAGTCTGAAAGCCCTCTCAATGCAGCCGATTTCTGAGATGGGGGCGTGGCCAAAGTGGGACTCCACTATGAACCAACGCGATTGGTTCATACTGGATTATCCCGATCCCAATTTGTCAGTACAGATTTTCAACCGAGAAACACCCGCCTTCGACAGCGTCACCAGACCCTGAATGCGAAGCAAAGGATTCAGGGGGTGGAGCCAGGCTAGGGTCTACCCTCTTCAGGGAATTAATTGATATGATATCTCTAGGCTACAGAAAACATTCAGTTGGCTATTAAACATACACAAGACACAGACGATAGACAACCGGTTACTTACAGCTGCCATAGGGCGGCCATAGCTGAGTGGTTAGTGAGCCCGCCTAGGAGCCAGAGGCCCTGGTTGCCAAATCAGGGTCAAATGCATAGGCTCAACGAGCCATCGTTAACCTGCTAATGTTACACAGCTGATTGGCAATATGCGTTAAACGCATCCACCACATCGCTCTGATAGCCATATTGGACAGAAATTGGGCCCCTTCCTTGCTTACTTCACAGGTGTTACCAATGACACTAATGAATTCAATTCAATTCAATTCAATTTTATTAAAGTGTCAAATCACAACAAGTTGTCTCAAGACACTTTACATGTAGAGAAGAGACCCAACATCCCACCCTGAGCAAGCAATTTTGCGACAGTGGCAACGAAAAACTCCCTCTTAATTCAACAGGAAGAAACGTCAGGCAGACCCTAGGCTCTAGGGCGGGGGCCTTCTGCCTCGACCGTGTTGGGGGAAAGAAGAGAGAGAGAAAGGGAGAGACAGAGGAGAGACAGAAAGAGATACAGTGCAAGCAGTAACAATAACAATAATAGCAAATATAATAGTGTAAGATACTAGCATATGATAGTATAATATAGTACAGCAATAGTGTGTATGCAGTATATAATGGAATAATATAAAAATGTTTAAGATAATATAATATGCGGTATAGTGTAGTAAATGGAACAGAAGGCTCTGTTCCATTTAGTGTAGCAGAGTGGCTCTCAGAAACTTTCTAATTTCAAGTTACACCCTCTCAAGGAACCATGAGGGTCCCTGGACCACACTTTGAGACCCACTAGTATTTCTAGTGATCCAACATACACAATATCAGCACCCTGACCCTGTTTGACCAGAATGGAACAGAGCCTTCATTAGTAGCATTGGTAACACCTGTGAAGGAAGTAAGAAGAGGCCCAATTTCTCTCCAAAATGGCTGCTGTGCATAGAGACTATTCCTTGTACAAGCGCAGAGCCCAGCGCCTGCCAGGATGTTAGAGAGAACTCACTAACACTCTGGACCAGGGCTAAGTGAGAGCCTACAGATGGTGCTGATTACCTTATATATAAGGATACATATATCAAATATATATATTATGGAATATATTATAATCCATAATGATGCGTGCAGCTATAGCCTAGTCAATGCTGTGACTGTCGGTCCGTCAATCACGGAGAATTTAAAGGCAGTAAGTGCGTCACCAGGCTTCTCAGACGGTCCATGCAGTTGAAGTTACTTTTACTTTAGTGACAGACAACAGCATTGCAAAAGCTGATGCAGGCTACAGAAACAAAAACTGCCTATAAACATCCCTATTATTTTAGCCAGTTCCAAAGAAAAATCACCCCCCTCTGTCCTTTGCATATGTTGCTGAAAAGACAGTACAACTTCGGCACGGACGGTGTGTGTGTTGTCTTCTCCCATACAGACAGTAAGTCCTTATTGCAGTAGGCAGCTTCCAACGACAACTCAAAAAGACGTTGTGATCATATCATCCATCCACACCACTGGTTTAATTCCTGTGCCTACAGACGTCTTGTAATCTTTCTATCCAGCTGAAGCCTATTAAAGCTCACTAAGACTTGTCCGAAAGTTTAATAAAGTCCACTGAGCAACAGAGAGCAGTTTAACATTTTACGTCCCAGAGGTTAAAACAAGCCAAAACAGTGACATAAGGTAATATTTTGCCTTTGATATCATTGAAAGGCAAGAGACTAGACTAGAGAGACATAAGGTAAATGTATCACCTTGAAAACAATTAAATTTAAAAAATGATAAGCTACAGCAGGGGTCTTCAACGTTTTTCTGGCCAAGGACCCCCTAGCTGAGAGAGAGATCAAACAGGGACTCCCTCTATATTGTATAAAATTGTGTTTCAGATGAAACATTTTTTTTTACTTGGTCTGCCTACCTCTTTGCCAAAAATAGCCAATCTGCAAGCTCACAATGCCTCGCAGTGAGAGGCGGTGGGAGCTTGTAGATCTACTATTTTTGGCTTAAGTTCTCCTCAGAAAAGGGATGCTAGGGTTCAAGTGGTTAATGTAAAAACATATTTATCATATCACACAAAGATTTGGCGGCCCCCCTTTAGTAACTTTGAGGACCCCCTAGGGATCCCGAACCCCCTGTTGAAGACCCCTGGGCTACAGTATTTCATTTTCTTCTTTTTGTAATCACTTTAGGCCTTTTGTTGCATAGTTAGGGCATCAATATTATAGCCATATCATGATATTAGACTGGATATCGTCTGTGATTTTGGATATTGTACTATTGTGATATGGCATAAGTGTTCTTTTCCTGGTTTAATCTTATTGGTACTCTGTATTGGCAAATACACAAAATTAAGTACTTGTACTCGGCCTGAAAAAATCTAGTTAGACATGTCTAGTTCTTAGATAGAAAATCGTTATCGGTAAAACCGGTATTGGCAGGTCAGACTTTAAAACAAATATCCATCTTCTGGCTGAGGAATATCAGTCACATTCATTCTATCCATCTATTGGCTGAGGAATATCAGTCACATTCATTTTATGCATCTATTGGCTGAGGAATATCAGTCACATTCATTCTATGCATCTATTGGCTGAGGAATATCAGTCACATTCATTCTATGCATCTATTGGCTGAGGAATATCAGTCACGTTCAGCAACACCAGTAATCTACCTAGAGCGGCAGAAGTGTGTGTGTGTGTGTGTGTGTGTGTGTGTGTGTGTGTGTGTGTGTGTGTGTGTGTGTGTGTGTGTGTGTGTGTGTGTGTGTGTGTGTGTGTGTGTGTGTGTGTGTGTGTGTTCTTACTAGGGTGTTCTCCTCCGGCAGGGTCCCGGTGAGTCTCCGTCAGGGTCAGGTGGGATTCCCCTGGCTGCTGATGATGAAGATGGCGGGATTCCCCAGGCAGGGTTTTAGCGTCACTCAAGTGAACAAATACAAGCACCAACAACAATGTTACCATTGAAGAAGGAGAAGAAGGAGAGGAAGCATGACACCCGCCACACGCTCGCTGTAGACGGCAGACCATGTCTGTCTGTCTGTCTGTCTGTCTGTCTGTCTGTCTGTGAGTGAGTGAGAGAGAGAGACAGAGAACAGAGGCGGATGACCGATGTGGCGAACCCTGATGGAATTAGCCGAAAGAAGGAGAAGAGGCACACTCTATGTATCTAAAGTCTGTTTGTTGTTGTTGTTGTTATTGTTGTTACAACGGACCACAATGTGCGCTATCCTCCTCTTAGCAATAACTTTTGACTGTACTAGCTGTCAACAATCGTGTTAATAAAGTACTCAGTCAATCACATTGTTTACTTAACAATGCTATGGTTTATAAAGTAGTGAGGAAACAACAGCTGGTTGTATTGCTGCACGTGCTTCACTTTGCTGCTCTACGCCAAGTTCGACCCCACATCCATCACGATTCCTCCCCCCTTTTTGTCCTACTCTGTACATATAGTGTTTTATATGTGTGATGATATTGTAATTTGGTGTTTTTTTTAATGCTATGTTGATGAATTGAATATATAGGACCTCAATGGAAACAAGTCCACTGGACTTTTTTTGTTGTTATCCTTTTAGACTAAGTGTTTGACTGTACCCGTGCTGTTTGCATTTCTGTCTAAAGATATATGCAATCAATCAAAAATGAGCGGGAACAGTTCACAGTACACACACTCCCCGCTGGAAGCTGCCTTTCTACCGGCTACTGCCACACACACTCCCCGCTGGACGCTGCCTTTCTACCGGCTACTGCCACACACACTCCCCGCTGGAAGCTGCCTTTTACCGGTTACTGCCATACACACTCCCCGCTGGAAGCTGTCTTTCTACCGGCTACTGCCACACACACTCCCCGCTGGAAGCTGCCTTTCTACCGGCTACTGCCACACACACTCCCCGCTGGACGCTGCCTTTCTACCGGCTACTGCCACACACACACTCCCCGCTGGAAGCTGCCTTTCTACCGGCTACTGCCACACACACTCCCCGCTGGACGCTGCCTTTCTACCGGCTACTGCCACACACACTCCCCGCTGGAAGCTGCCTTTCTACCGGCTACTGCCACACACACTCCCCGCTGGAAGCTGCCTTTTACCGCTTACTGCCATACACACTCCCCGCTGGAAGCTGCCTTTTACCGGCTACTGCCACACACACACACTCCCCGCTGGAAGCTGCACCTCAAGCGGGGTTCTCTCTTCAATACGCTGGGTCCTCCTGCTCTCCTCCTGGAGCTGACTGACTGACTGAGTGACTGACTGACTGATGGTTGAACTGCTGTAATAACAATAACAAGCAGCTCGTCGCTTCTCCGGCACCTCGCTGCACGTGTATCATATGACGTAATAGTTGATCATTATGACGTTGTGTATAATAATTCAGCTGGCGTAGAATTGTTCCTCCTCCGCCATGCATGTATAGCGCCGTCCAGCCTGCTCTAGTGTGTACCGTTCATAATCCAGCTATTTGCTCTGTGCGTGCGTGTGGCGTGTCCACAATATTTAAACACAGAGAAAAGCGTTCTGTGTGCCCAGTGTCTCCCTCTATTGGACAGCTCTGTCCGTCATGGAGCGGTCAGGTGCTCAGCCTCCACACCACACAGTCTGTGGAAACACAGACAGTGTTGTTGCTGTCAAGCGTTCAGCCTCCTCAGTTTATTTAAACAGAGACAAACGGTGTCCTAGTCTCCTCCAAGTGTCCTTTAAACAGAGAAACAGAGAGAGAGAGAGAGAGAGAGATCCTCCGGTCTCTTCCAATGTTACTCTTTCTATTTCAAACACGAAACGGAGGCTAGAGGAGAGGAGGAGGAGCTAGAGGCGGATCTGCTCCAGGGTTGCCAGATAGATTTTGCGAGAGAAACAAGCAAAAGTAAACGCTATACCAGGGGTCTTCAACAGGGGGTCCGGGACCCCTAGGGGGTCCTCAGAGCTACTATTGGGGGTCCGCCAAATCTTTGTGTGATAGGATTTTTTTTTTTTACATTAACCACTTGAACCCTAGAATTCCTTTTCTGAGGGGAACATTAGCCGAAAATAGCAGATCTACAAGCAGCGCGAGGCGTTGAGAGCTTGTAGATCGGCTATTTTTGGCAAAGAGGCTATATAGGTGTAGAGGGAAAAAAGAGCAGACTAAGTAAAAAAAAAACTTTAATCTGAAACACAATTTTATACAATATAGAGTAGGGGGTCCCTGCTTCATCTCTCTCTCAGCTAGGGGGTCCTTGGCCTGAAAACGTTGAAGACCCCTGCGCTATACATATGAAAACAAGCCCAAAAGAAGTGACATGATCATGAGCACGCACGCACACGCATCTCACACACACACACACACGCATCTCTCTCACACACACACACACACACACACACACACACACACACACACACACACACACACACACACACACACACACACACAGGGTCCCCACTCCCAGCTAAAATCTAAACGATTTAATGCTAGCATACATCAAAATCAGTTTGAAAATAGATCTACAAGCTCACAACACGTGAGCTTGTAGATCGTCTATATTTGCAATATTTGGAATGTATTTGTATGGGGGTCCCTGGTACAAAATGCTTTCAGATTTTCAGATGCGGCCACGTAAATATACATTTGGGGGGCCCTTGACATGAAAATGTTTGAGAACCACCTGTTTAAACAACAATAGGAAGCAAGCCCAAATAAGCACACTTTAGAAACAAGCCCAAATAAGCACACTTTAGAAACAAGCCCAATTAAGCACACTTTAGAAGCAAGCCCACATAAGTAACTACACTTTAGAAACAACCCCTGAAAAACACAACCCACAACTACCAATATTTAAAAGCAATTTTACAGAAAAAAACAAGACCAAAGTCGCTTTACTCGCTTATAAGCAGACGTGGCAACACTGATCCTGTGATGACTCCTAGCAGTAGCCCATTTAACTCTTTACTCTCTCTCTCTCTCTCTCTCTCTCTCTCTCTCTCTCTCTCTCTCTCTCTCTCTCTCTCTCTCTCTCTCTCTCTCTCTCTCTCTCTCTCTCTCTCTCTCTCTCTCTCTCTCTCTCTCTCTCTCTCTCTCTCAATTCAGATGGGATTGCTGTCATGGGAACCACGTTTGTATTCATAAAAACAATATGATCATGTGAAAACAGAACTGAAATCATATGGTCTGTCTGTCTGTATGTCTGTTCTGTTTTTCATTTCAATTCAAAGTGTTTTCTTGGCATGGAAGTTTCTAGAACAATGTTACCAAAACATTAAAGTAGCCTACAATTTGTTTAAATATTTGGACAGAAAACAATAACAATAATACTGAACGTTAACACAACATTATTGCGACCGTAGGTCGCATTTACTATAGAAACCTGCTCCAGGTGTCCGTGCGTCCCTCCGTCACACACGTCCCGTCACACTTTTGCCCTGCTCATATCTCCGCACCCGTTGCCCCGATCCATGCCAGATTTTGCACACACACTCCTTACCTGCCAAACTACACCCTCCAAGGACCCCCGGAGCTCCAGGGACCCCCAGCTGCCTCGGGGACCCCCAAGTGTAAAAAATGAGCACATGTGGACAAATTACCAAATGACCACCCCAACGGGGCTGCTCACGGGGCATTCCCGGGGACCACCCACTCCTGGTGCTCCAGAACGGATGCAAAAGTGCTGGCGCCCCCAGTGGAGGACCCCCTGCCACTGCAGCTCACATAAAATGCCGTAACTCGGGCTAGGAGCGTCCGGGAGAGCCGCGGCCGGTACCTATTCGTCCGCCAAGGCAACGCGGACACCCCACCCCTAATTTCTCACATGGCCCTCTTCTAGCGCCACCTTCAGGCCGCTTTTCACAACACATTTTTGCCCACTACTCCTACAGTTTTGCCCCTAAAAACACGCAAATTGCTACACACTACACAGTATGTGTACACTCATGTCATCAACATGCCTGCCACCACATTTCTTAGACCACCAAACAAAACTATACATTGCCCACACAACTAGGAACCAATCGCCGTTACAGCCCTCTTCTGTATACATGTGACCTACGGTCGCTTATCTCCCGATTAGGGAGTCTTACTGGTACACAGTGTGTGTGTGTGTGCGTGCGTGCGTGCACGCGTAAGTGCGTGTGTGCACGTGTGTGCACGTGCGCGTGTGCGTGTGCGTGTGTGTGTGTGTGTGTTCCTCATTTCATTGGAGGAGGGGTGTGTCCAACAGTGAGTTTTCTTTTGGTTTGCCATGATTTTTGTTCATTTATATACAATGTACACATACAGTACACTCACACACACACACACACACACACACACACACACACACACACACACACACACACACACACACACACACACACACACACACAAAACAAACACTGTAAAGTTGTAGGAATAAACACATGAAACTAAGCAGACAAAATTGGAACTGGAACACAAAACTTGAAGCTGGTGAACGGGTACTCTGACCTTCTCTCTCTGGATTAGATGAAATTGGCGCCCCACCTGAAAATGCATTTTTTGTTTATTAAAGAGCTGGAGAGACGGGGAGACCCATGTTACTGAACAAACACTCTATAACAATGATTTCAGTCACAATATAGAGCTATTTAACACTAGCCTGGTTCCATACCATAGAGCCCGCCCACTCTCTGAGTGGACTGCCCCTCTTGGTATGGTGTTGTAATGTCAACCTATAGGATTTATTCGGTACAAAAAGTACCGTCCAATGAGATATAGGGTTACACAGGGTAATAGCATTAGTAAAATCTGTTCATTCTGAGACATATAATAATAATAATAATAATAAACTTTATTTGTATAGCACCTTTCATGACATGAAATGCAGCGCAAAGTGCTTTACAGAGCAAGAATACAGTTACAGTTACAACCAATTTAACAATAAAGCAAACAAAAAATAAAATAAAATAAAAGCAAAAGCATAAAACATTAAAATAGGCAATACAGTGAGGACTTAAAAATCAACCAAAGAGTCAGCTAAAAGCAAATATGGACCCGTATGGTCCAGTTTTACACAAATAATTGTAACACTCTGCTTTCTGTGTGTTTAGGGTCAGCTGTCATGTCCAGGGTTGATATTTTCTAACAGGGTTGATATTTCTAACAGGATTGATACTGCCTTGCCTTGCCTTGCCTTATTATACATAGGACCACAATGGAAACCCTAGGACTGTTTTCAAACATATATATAAATATGCACATTGTTTAATGGATGACATATATAGGATTGAAGTGCTCATGTGGCCTATTATAGTCGCTTCTTTTGGGCTTGTTTTCATAGACCTGGTTAATTATTCCTCTCGCAAACGCTGGCAACCGCAACAGCGCACTGTTGGGATTTAACATGGACATCAAACACCCAATGTTTGCTTTCTAAACTCTAGCCTTTGATTGCCTTTCAATAAAACCACCTTTGATAGACATACGTATCACCTACATGTTACTGATTAGAGAGAATGTTTTATTTGTGTTATCAGTTCATTATTTCCTGCGTAATCGATGAATAAAACTGACGTGTGTAATTTGGAGAGCATTGCATTGCGCGACGCACAAATTGTCTTCTTTGAATAGACTATCATAAACACGATTGACACAAGGAATTGACACTCTCCCTTCTGCTGATTATAGAAAAAATAGAATCACAGACATTTGTTGAGAAATAATAGAGAGAGGGATCCTTTAAATGGTGTTCCGTGCTGTGCGCCCAGGCCGTCTCCAGAACATCCATTGCAGGCGTGCGCTCTACCAAACCAAGTTGGCCTTGCGGGTGGTTTTAGATGGTACTATACACTTTCCCAAACGTGTGTGGTCAAAATAGCAATTTTGGGGATAATGCAACACGCCTAAGGTCACACCTCTAGGCACAAATAGTGGAGTCGGCATAATGAATAGCGGGTATAGCGGGCGCAAAATACCGTTAGGGACAGTGGCAGCTCCCTTATCCCTAATTCACAGGTAAAAGGCCGACATTCACGGCTAATGGTCAGCAGGTTTAACAGTGACAAATTAGGACCCTTAATGTCTTACTGTACCACGTGTTGTTTACATTTCCTTAGCGCTGTTTGCCTTGCCTGGCCATGCCTTGCCTTGCCTTGCCTTTGCCTTGCACTACTGTTAGTGAGGGTTAAGAAAAGGACTGTATAGGGACTGGTTTGTAGTGGCTTGCTGGTCTAGCTTCCACACTTCACCCAGGGGTGTCGATTAGAACACAGGACAGACAACTTCTCTCATTTAAGGATTTTACTGAAGACTTCAATGAGCACAGTACAGTACAACACTGTTGTGTGTGGTGTCTGCAATAATAAAGTAAATAATTACAGTAACAATAATATATGTGACAAAGGCATTATGCTTGCATACATCATGAATTATTGTCTAAGCTACATACATTCACAATGAAATGAAGGATATCACACTGACAATGCTTGACAATGAGCAGCATACATATACCACATGGATTATACACATATATATTCAGGATGAACTTATACTTAGGCCTAATACCCAGTGTTCAATTACACTTGAAACTACTCAGCCACAAACAGTGTAAACATAACAGTGCTTCAATGCACTTACAACATAATATAATTATTGACTGGGGTTCATTTGGTTACAGACAATGAACTAAGACAAATAAGGAAACGCTTGCCACCGTCATACTACTGTCAATCAAACGCCATTACCGACGCCCAAACAGCGTTACAAAACGGAACATCAAGGGCACATTCCACACAAATGAATGGCGTTTAAATAGTAAACACAGGACTTACATTTTGCATTAACGCACAGAAACTTAGAGTGTATTCGAGCACAATGTCTGAGAACTGCGACACGCTTCTGACCGTCCGTCTGAACCGTCAGAGCAATTTGTTTGATGTGACACCGCACGCTCTGAACGATCAAAGAAGCGCTGATTAACCGCAGGTGCGTGCAAGCAGGATTAGGGTCATGATGACCTGTGCACACCCTTAACGAGCACACACACTTAACTCTCTCACTGGCAGCCTTTTGTACAGCCGCCCCCAAATAGCGGAAGCTATTTGCTTAAACAAAAGTCTGCCCACTGGGGGAGGCCGAGGGGCCACCAGCATGACAACTGTGTCCTCAGTGAGACTGTCCTTGGTGGCGTGCCACTTCTGGCTGCCTTGCAATGCAGGTTCGTAACGCCTGATGAAACTTGTTAAGAAGTGATCTGGCAAGATCCGAAAGTGCCTCCACCTGCGTCTGCAGCGGAGCTCTTTATCTGGATACACAACTTGAGGAAGGGATCCGTCGAGCCGCCCCATCAACAGGAGACTTTGCCCACTGCGGGCAGCTGGTAGGTCAGCCATCTTGGGGATTGGCGGTCGAGACTTCCATCGACTGCACTCTTCACAGGCGTGCTTCTGGCGACGGATAGCCTCACGCCCTCGGAGGATCCACAGTGTGCGGCACATCTCTGCAAACACCCGCTCTGGGCGAGGGTGACACAGACGCCTGTCGTACTCCTGCATCAGGAGTTCACCGGCAGGGCGGCTTGAATTTTGCACAATGGGGTGCAGGGTGGCTGGCTCCTGGTCTTCCGATCTTTGTAGTCTCCCACCGACTCTGATGATATCATCAGACTTGTCGAACTCCGGGGGTGGAGTTGGAAGGCAGCTACTAGATGGAACAGGCTTGTTGGCTCTCAAGAGACGCAGCTCATCTGGGATGCTATCCCCTTGGGCTTGCTGGAAGATGAGGGTGTCACTGTCAGCTTTCTGATAGTCGGCAGCTGTACTATGTTGGTCTGCCGCCCCGTGAAGCGCCCGCTTCACTGGGGTAACATCAAGGAGCTCCCTCCGGGTGTTACACTGGTCTGCGTCTGGAACTTGCGGGTCAGTCACTGTGGATGTGACTTCGCAGAAGGTTGACTTACGGAGTTCTGACTCCTCTTCCTCGGCTGAGGCGGTTGGCTTCATTGGCCACTTGTCTGGGACTGTCATCGTCAGGAGGCACTGCTGTGGCCGTGACTGTTGTTCCACCATCCCAGTGGGGCCTTGTAGCACCCACCCCAATCTCGTTCTTATGGCCGCTGGTCCCCCCGGCGGACCCAACCGCACTGGCTTGTTCGGGGTGATGAGATGTGGGTGGTCGGCTCCAATGAGGATGAGTGGGCGGACATTATAGAACTGCTCTAAGGGAAGACCTGCAAGGTGTTTGTACCTCTTCTGCAGGCTGGATACAGGATAGGAATGATCAGCCAATCCTAGGCGAGTTGCGGTGAAGGCTCCACTGATAGGGAAGCTTCTCTTGGGCTGTGAAGCAGGGGAAACACGGAATGATACCGATGCGCCTTGAAGCGTTTGGACATCCTGACGGATGGTTCTGAGGGCGAGATTCTCTGGCGTGCCCTGTAGGCCAAGCTTCTCTGCTGCAGCTGGAAGGAGCATCGTGCGCTCGGCCCCGTCATCCAATATGGCATAGGTATCTAGGGTGCGTTTACCGTGACGCAGGATTACTCTGATGACCTTCAGCAGTACGCGGTTGCGGCCTGTTGGTCGATCTAGGTAGAGTGTGTAGACAGCGGGTGCACTCTGTTCTGTTGGCGCACTCTGGTCTGTTGGCTCCTCCTTAGGAGCCCTGCTGTTGACCTCATGCAGGACTTGCAAATGTTTGCCCTGGCAGATGCCACAGGGCTTTTTGAGGGTGCACTGTGCCGCCCGATGGGACCTTCCACAGCGCCAGCATTTGTGGTTGGAGCGGATCCACTCAGTGATTTGTGCCTTAGTGAGCTTCTGGATGGCTGAACACTGGTTCAGGTAATGTGCATCATTGTCGCAGTAGGGACAATACACCTTTGCTTTAGCGTTCTTCCCAGCAGGGTGTGTCGTATCTTCAGCTCCAAGGAGGACAGATATTGAACGCTTTCCCTGACGACTCTCTGACTTCTGGTTCTGGGTTTCGTTCTGCCCTTTGCTAAATGACTGGCCATCAAAGTCTTGGCACCAAGACTCGCACTGGAGCCACGCAGCAAAGTCCTGAAGTGAGTACATGGCACCTGGGCGGTGGATCATGGAGCGACGAAAGTCTGATCTCATTTCAGGGGGCAGCTTACTGAGCAGGCGTGCTACATGAGACCCACAGCCTAGCTCACTCTCGCCTTCTCGGCCAAGGGTCTTCAGCAGTCCCACCAACGACTGAACTTGTAAGGCAAACCTCTCAAAGGCTGCGGCGTCACCGCGGTGGATATCAGGGGAGTCCATGACACTGGCGATCTTCTTTAGTGCCACCTGGTGTGGTTGCCCGAACCGTTCATTCAGAGCTGCCATGGTATCTGAATACGGCGTGGCAGAGTGGAGGTATGAGTCCGCTACTAGACTCGCTTCCTCCAGCTTGAGGTGATCTGTTAGTATTTGGTACTTGAAGAGCTCTGTTGCATCGGCTGGCAACAGGTTCTCTAGAGCGATCTTCAATTTGGCGAACTGACTTGGGTCTCGCTGGCTCAAGTGTGGTATAGTGGGCCTGGGCCCCCTATAGGTTGACTCTGCTTGAGAGGGTCCACTGTAGGACTGCCCGGTGGATGCCTGTCCTGGCCCAAGCGTCTGGGCTGGTGGCTGTTGCTTGGAGGCTGTCAGTTGGGGTGCGGCCAGATGCGCTGTAGGCCTGTGAGTCTGCTGACTTGTATTGCGTGGAGCTGGTGTGGAGCTGTAGTTAGGCCTTTCAGCCGGCTCCTGATCAATGGACCTTGTGTGTAGAGCCATATGAAATCCGTGTTAACGGAATCGCGGACGGAATCGCGGAAATGACCAATAAAAATGGAATTGGAATAAAACACGGAATATTGCAGAATTTGGAAAATAAAAAAAAATCGCGGTAAATTTTTTTTTTTTACCGTGATTTTTTACAAATCCACGGGACACCACCATTTTGCATGGCCACATCCTACTTTATAAACAGTAAAATCCACGTAGAAATGGTCTTAGAAAGACGATAGAAACAATAATACATGGGCGACGCCATTTTGCGCATGCTCAGACCGAATTAGACCGAATTATTTTGGGAACATTTTTGCGTATAACACAACAAGGGCCATGTATGGACTGTTATATCTTGAACATTTATTCATTTCCACTTACCAGACACTTTTTTAATGGTAAAAATGAGCATAAAAAGCAAAATACAGAATTCAGAAATATTAAAATGGAAAAAACAGAATTTGGGAAAAAATAAAACGGAATTGGGAAAAAAATAAAACGGATTTCATATGGCTCTACTTGTGTGGCGGCTACCACCCACTGCTGGTATCACTTCCGTAAGGCGGCTTACAGTCTCCATGAGCTGCTTCATGTCGTCCTTAAGTGATTTCAGATGTGCAATGTCCTTCTCGATGGCCAGCTGAGATCTGTGAAGCTGCATGTTCTCCTCCCACATATCCTCCAACTCCCTGTCGCGGCTGGATGAGCCATGGGACTCTCGTTGATCCCTGCCATGCTGGAGTTGGGAAGGGGTGGCCTGATGACAGCTGAGAGAGGTCGTCTTGGCTGCTCCCTCCTCCATCTGTTGTTGCTCGTCTTCGTACTGTACTGTGCTCAATGGATCCATCCTTATCCTGAATTATACAACAGGTAGTTCCGACCAAGCAATCTGATTGGTTGAAATAGCTTTCTAGCCGTGCTTCAAACCAGCATCATAGCACGGGCCTAATCACATTAATAAATCACTCCGCAGTGCAGTCCAGTCCGCACCTGATTAGACCATTATATGGCACAGCTGTGCTGTGAAGTCACTCTGTCCCACGGTAGGAAAACAAACAGACAGTAGCCTGACCCACCGCCGCCACCGGAGAACAAACAGCTATGCAAAATGGACTATGTTGTTAATTTGGTGGATTTACGGTTGATCAATGGTTAGAAGGTTATAAATATCCTCCTGTGTAAAGTAAAATGACTCCCATTTCGTTAACAGTCCAGTAGGCTATATGCTCCGTCGTACGACCGTGTCGCGACGCGTTGTCAGCTTGTAGATCAGTTATTTTGGCCGCGTGACACGGTTGTACGACGGAGCATATAGCCTACTGGAATTCATTCCACTGCGCAAGCATTGATAGCTCAGCTGTGTTGATGAGACGGTGCCTCAAACTCAAAGCACTGCTACAGGGACTATTTAATGTCTCTCAGTCAAAAACTCTTCTCTTTACAGGGAAACGGACAATAGCGAAACATTTTTATTATTAATTGCCCCACAATATGAATACATTTGGATGTGTTTTGTTGGTAACTGTTGTATAATCGCAATATTACACTCGAGGGTGTGCTTTACCTTACATTATTGGCACTTCAGTGATGCTGGCGGAACTCGGCTGGCGCCTCGTTCCTGACCGCATCACTGTCGTGCCAATAATGACGGTAAAGCACACCCTCTCGTGTAATATTGCTTAAGTAAAGCGTAGATCCGGCTCGAGGGACCTCAATGTTAGTGAGGGTTAAGAAAAGGACTGTATAGGGACTGGTTTGTAGTGGCTTGCTGGTCTAGCTTCCACACTTCACCCAGGGGTGTCGATTAGAACACAGGACAGACAACTTCTCTCATTTAAGGATTTTACTGAAGACTTCAATGAGCACAGTACAGTACAACACTGTTGTGTGTGGTGTCTGCAATAATAAAGTAAATAATTACAGTAACAATAATATATGTGACAAAGGCATTATGCTTGCATACATCATGAATTATTGTCTAAGCTACATACATTCACAATGAAATGAAGGATATCACACTGACAATGCTTGACAATGAGCAGCATACATATACCACATGGATTATACACATATATATTCAGGATGAACTTATACTTAGGCCTAATACCCAGTGTTCAATTACACTTGAAACTACTCAGCCACAAACAGTGTAAACATAACAGTGCTTCAATGCACTTACAACATAATATAATTATTGACTGGGGTTCATTTGGTTACAGACAATGAACTAAGACAAATAAGGAAACGCTTGCCACCGTCATACTACTGTCAATCAAACGCCATTACCGACGCCCAAACAGCGTTACAAAACGGAACATCAAGGGCACATTCCACACAAATGAATGGCGTTTAAATAGTAAACACAGGACTTACATTTTGCATTAACGCACAGAAACTTAGAGTGTATTCGAGCACAATGTCTGAGAACTGCGACACGCTTCTGACCGTCCGTCTGAACCGTCAGAGCAATTTGTTTGATGTGACACCGCACGCTCTGAACGATCAAAGAAGCGCTGATTAACCGCAGGTGCGTGCAAGCAGGATTAGGGTCATGATGACCTGTGCACACCCTTAACGAGCACACACACTTAACTCTCTCACTGGCAGCCTTTTGTACAACTACAGTACAGTATACTGTGTACACAACAATGATTAGATTTATATTTGATAGGACTAGGGTCTTATATTGTATACCTATTGTGCTGCCTCGAAATGGCAGATTGGTTAAGATTCAAAGTTTAAAAATGTTTAAATAATTCTGTCATTTAATAAGTCAATAAGTTAAGCTAAAAGTGATGTTCTTTGTAACAGATCATAGTGTTTGTACTGCTATCTAGTGGTGGAGGTAGTAAAGTCAGAATTTCTCCAGTGAGCTGTGCATGTGGTCTGCTGAGAATTGATCTGAAAACGTTTTTTCCTTGGACATTATTTGTCTGTAAGTGATTGATTGATTGAATATTTTATTAGGCAAAAAATGTAAAACAACACATTTACATTTAAAATACTTTGTCGAACAGGTCCGTTCATAAAAGTCCTTGCGGACTTGTTTCCAATGAGGGCCTTGGTATTCAATTCATAGACATATAAAGTGGCACCACAGTTCGAATATCATTACACAAAGAAAATAAAAATAAAGCAGCAAAAAATAAATAAATAAAATAAAACACTATATACAACAAAAGAAATAAAAAAAAGGGGGGAAAGATATGTACAAGAACAGGGGGGGGGGGGTCGGCTGTCTAACAGGAAAATGGTACTACCTCCTCTTTTGGCCTCCTGAAAGGTGATTTTTTAAGGCTCTTTTGAATGAGCCCAGCGAACTGCATTTTTTGAGGGATGGGGTTAGACCATTCCAATCCTGGGTGGCAGTGCTGTAGAAGGAGAATTTGCCCATGTTTGTTTTATGGGTGGATGGTACCAAATTGTTGTTAACGCTCCCTCTGGTATTGTGACTGTGGGTGTCACTAACCTTTTGGAGGTATTTACTCAGATATGCGGGAATAGGGGGCATATCGGGCAAATTTTCATTTACAATTTTGAAGGCCATTCCCATTTTTAGTTGTTTAACCCTGTCTTCCACCCTGAGCCAGCCTAGGCTGGCAAAATGGGTGGGAGAAAGGTGGGTCATGGGCCCCAATCCGAGGAGTAGCCGAATCAGTTTGTTTTGGGAGGTTTGAAGCTTAGTCTTCAGTGACACTGAGGTGTTGGAGTACCAGGAGGTGCTAGCATAGTCAAAATGTGGTTGAATCAGGGCCCCTGAGAGGGTCCTGAGGGCCTGAGGGTTGACAAAAGAGGAAACTCTGCCCATAAATTTGGTTCTCTGGTTTACTATTTTGACCACCTTTGTCCCCATGCTTTCACCTGACAGGTATTTGTCGAGAATACAACCCAAATAGGTAATCTCTTCTTTGCTAGAGATAATTGTGCCATCGACTTTGACCTTGAAATCATTTACATCCATCTGTCTGAGGGAATGTTTGGTCCCAAAGAGAATGGATTCAGTTTTCCCAAGGTGTAGTGACAGTTTGTTATCAGTAAGCCAAGTACGGATTTTTGAGAGTTCGGAGCTGAGCGCCTCCTCAACTTGCAGCTTGTCCTCTCCCGAGATCAGGAATGCCGAGTCATCAGCGAACAGGAACAATTTGCAGTTACAGCCAGCATTCATGTCGTTAATGTATAAAAGGAACAGTAACGGCCCTAGAATGCTGCCCTGAGGAACCCCACAGCTCACCGGGAGGGAAGAGGACATGGTTCCGTTGATGTCAACCACTTGTTCTCTTCCCTCCAGGTAGGATCTCATCCAGTTTAGTGATGTGCAGTCAAAACCAATCGCCCTCAGCTTATCAAGTAAAATTGAATGGTTTACAGTGTCGAACGCTTTTTGGAGGTCCAACATGACCATGCCGCAGTATTTGCCCGCGTCTACCTCACGTTTGATGTAGTCGGTCAAATACAGCAGGCATGTGTCAGTGGAATGGGAGGTTCTGAAGCCCGATTGGAATTCAAACAACAGTTTATGCTCGCTGAGGTAGCTGTTGATTTGTTCTTGAATTATTCGCTCTACAACCTTTGAGATGGAACAAAGGATGGAAACAGGCCTATAGTTGCCAGGTTCTAATTTGCTTCCTTTTTTATGCAGAGGGATAACTCTTGCCAATTTGAAATCCTGTGGGACGTGACACTGGCTGATGGATAGGTTTGTGATTTGGGCTACTATGGGGGCAATAGCAGTAGCTGCGTATCTGAGGAATCTGGTGGGGATATTGTCAAGGCCGGTGGCCTTGTTCGGCTGGAGGGCTAAAAGTTTTTTCTGCACATCATCAGCATTTACTGGTTTGAATGAGAATGAGTCTTTTTTAGCCCCTAGTTTGTCATAGTAAGCATGGATGTGGTCAGAGCCGTACAAACCTGAATGCTGAGGAAGTTTGTTTACCAACTGGGTTGCAATGGTGGTAAAAAAGCTGTTAAAACAGTTCGCTACCGCTTGCTTGTCAGTAATGAGCACGCCACTTGAAATAATGCAGATGTTTGTAGTTTTGGTTTGAATTTTGTTGTTGCAGCCCAATTTCTGTAGCGCTTCCCACAGCTTTTGTGGGTGGCTTTTGTTTGCCTCAATGCTTTCATTTAAGAAATTCTTTTTGGCAGTTTTGACCAATTTGTTTACTACATTTCGTTGATTTCTGCATCTTTCAAGTAGTTGCAAATTTTTGCATTTCCTGAACTCAGAATACAATTTGTTTCTGAGTTTGATGGCATTTAGGATGTCTCCCTTCATCCAGGGTTGTGTACGGGCTCTGACTCTCACCACCTACATTACATTAAGTTGTAGCTAGTCGGTGAAATGATTGCATTTCATGTAAGATTTGATGTTTGCAACTTTCCTGTGTAGACTAGGCTAATTGTTTGTTTGATAGTTGCAGAGCACATGAAGCACATGTGCTCTGCATTAGCTTACTGCTGCAGTGGCTGCATTCTGTGTTTGTAGCATTGTATAACTGGTTCAAATGCAAATACTTATAATTTATACTTATATGCGTACTAATTCATATGTATGTGTATTTCTGTCTATTTCGGTACTGTTTCAGTTTGACAAAAACCCTGCAGAGACTTCAGTAAATTACTAAGAAAAGTCAAGCCTTGTTTGTTTATAGGCTCTATTCACAGCAGCCATGTTATGAAGACATTCACAGGTGTTACCAATGATACCAAGGCTCTGTTCCATTCTGGTCAAACAGAGTCAGGGTGCTGATATTGTGCATGTTGGCTCACTGGAAACACTCTGCTACACCAGTGGGTCTACAGTTGGGGTCATGAGCTTCCAAATGGCCCCTTACAGGTGTGTAACTCTGAGAGTGTACAAATGGGACCAAATGGACCCGTAAGGGTCCATTTGGTTCCATTTGTACACTCTCAGAGTTATGGGGGTCGTGGAAACCACTGTGCTACACTAAATGGAACAGAGCCTTCATTAGTATCATTGGTAACACCTGTGAAGGAAGTGATAATATGGCTGCTGTGCATAGAGCCCATTGGAGGATCCCAGGATTGTTAACTAGCTGTCTAGCTTCACATAGGCACGTGTTGCAAGGGCAGTATACCTATAATACAGATCTAATTTGAACTGTTTAATAATTTTAGCCCCTATTTCCCCCCCTTTTTATTATTTGCTTTAATTGCGACCGTAGGTCGCATTTACTATAGAAACCTGCTCCAGGTGTCCGTGCGTCCCTCCGTCACACACGTCCCGTCACACTTTTGCCCTGCTCATATCTCCGCACCCGTTGCCCCGATCCATGCCAGATTTTGCACACACACTCCTTACCTGCCAAACTACACCCTCCAAGGACCCCCGGAGCTCCAGGGACCCCCAGCTGCCTCGGGGACCCCCAAGTGTAAAAAATGAGCACATGTGGACAAATTACCAAATGACCACCCCAACGGGGCTGCTCACGGGGCATTCCCGGGGACCACCCACTCCTGGTGCTCCAGAACGGATGCAAAAGTGCTGGCGCCCCCAGTGGAGGACCCCCTGCCACTGCAGCTCACATAAAATGCCGTAACTCGGGCTAGGAGCGTCCGGGAGAGCCGCGGCCGGTACCTATTCGTCCGCCAAGGCAACGCGGACACCCCACCCCTAATTTCTCACATGGCCCTCTTCTAGCGCCACCTTCAGGCCGCTTTTCACAACACATTTTTGCCCACTACTCCTACAGTTTTGCCCCTAAAAACACGCAAATTGCTACACACTACACAGTATGTGTACACTCATGTCATCAACATGCCTGCCACCACATTTCTTAGACCACCAAACAAAACTATACATTGCCCACACAACTAGGAACCAATCGCCGTTACAGCCCTCTTCTGTATACATGTGACCTACGGTCGCTTATCTCCCGATTAGGGAGTCTTACTGGTACATGTATTTGTTATGTTAATAATAATAATAATTATTATTATTACTATTATTATTATTTGTGTTCCCTCTAGCTCTCCTCTTTCTTTCTCATCCTGTTCCTCTCTCCATTCTTCTCTCATTCTCATTCTCCCCTTCCTCTGCCCCCTCTCTCTTTTTCTTTCACTCTCTCTTTTCTCTCAGTTCATTCATGTTGTTCTTTCCTGTTGTGAAAAAGAAAACACACACACACACACACACACACACACACACACACACACGCGCGCGCACGCGCGCCAGTAATGTGACGGTGACCCCATTGACTCTTCCGCTTTCATTCAGTTTCTCTCTCTCCCCCTGAGCAACAAGCACACAAGCATGCGTGCGCGCGCGCGCGCACACGCACACGCACACGCACACGCACACACACACACACACACACACACACACTCCATGGGAAAGTATCTATAGAAAAAAGTCATTTTGGGGGTGAACTATCCCTTTAAGTGGAAAGGGCCAATCATTTAGTAGCACCGGCCCACAGACAGCGGCGTAGCTCAAAATCCTGAGCCTTGATTTTGGCCACTCCACTGCCCACAGAGCAGAGAGACATCACGAAACATAAATAAAGGCATGCGTCTGGCAGCACACTTGGCAGAGAGAGAGAGAAACAGCGCTATTCTGAGGGGACGGCTGGCTGACACTTGTAGAAGGACAGTTTAGCATGTGAAGAAGGTGATGTGGTGAGCACAACAGAGGACTGTATGCCTTCCTTATCCATATCCAACATTAAACAGCAAACTCTGCATGGGGTGTTGCAACTGCTCAAAAAAAGTTCGGAAACTTAACTTCGGTCAATTATATCTCCACTTTAATAAAAGCTTGTAAGGATCGGGCATTCGTGGAATAAGCAACACAGCTAAACGTGTGGGTAGCGCCTCCAACAAATGTGCCAAAATCACCCAATATGCTTTATAGTTGGTAATCGCTCTTGTTTTGAGCAACCTGCCAGCACACACCTGCTGAGAGGTGTGTGCCAGTAGTCACAGGTGTGTGACTGCCTCACAGGTGAGTGACTGGCACCTGAACATGGGTTTTGCAACTTTGTTAAGTTGGAGTGTGTATGCTCCAAGCAGCAACACTGCCCCCATGGAAAGATGCCACGTTTGTCCCTTCAGGATGAGGCCTGTGCGTTGGACCATGAGCCGTGTTGCCAGCCTTGGCTAGAAATAAGCAACCACAGGTCTATGAAAACAAAAAGAAGCGACTATAAGGCCACATGAGCACTTCAAACTAGCTTTCATAGCCCCTAAATATTTCAGCCTGGCTCGACTAATAATTGACAAATTAGGGCCAGACCAGCCCGTCAGTCATTTTTCTAAAGAAGGCTTTTTTCTCATTAAATCTTGGTAATTCGTTAAGAACAGGAGTCATTCTACCCTATTCCAACAGTCTATATTTTATTTAAAAAACAGCATGGAGCAAATAGGCTATATAAATATATACACTGCCCCTATAACCATTTAAAAAAAAATATTCGGTTATTCTATGTTTTAAATTGAGATATTTTCGTTTTTTCCATATTGCTGTCATGTCTTAATAAAATCATGCTTTTAACAAGCAAAATAAGCAGTACAAAATATGGTTAAGTAAGATAAGTTTGGATTACTTTGTTTGATGGGAAAGAGTTGCATGAGAAATCCCATCCAATGTTACCTCGTACTGCCCGCCTGTTGATTTTACTATTTGAAGATCTGGATCCGGATCCGCGGATCCAGTCCAGGTTTTCTACTTATTAAAAATGGCAAAATCAACAGGAAGTTGACATTTTTATTTAAAAAAAAAACAGTACTGGGTTTGGTGATGTTCTATATTGTCTGAATCAACTTTGTTTGCGTTTGTTTATGTGCTAAAAGAGTGACTTTGAGAGCTGTTTTACCGTACAATGTAAGTCAATGAGGAGCATATTTAGAATTATCAATTTCTAATCAATGGAGTAATTATTTTTGATTTCTTGCACACCTTTGGAGTTACATCATGGCAAGGTAACTACACAACCCAAACCTCTACCAAAGTGGTCTTACCCTTTAAAGAGTGCTGCGCAGTGACAGAAAAGAGCTGGCTGATTGATTGATTTGACCTACTTTTGCGCTATGGTGCTTAGCAGCTGTGTAAGAATAGTATTAAAAAAAAACGACGGGTCGGGTCGAGTCCCGTTGGGTTTGGGCTAAAATCTTAAGCACTTACATTTTTTATAAGATGATCGGATCATCTAGTGTGATTTTCATTTTGGCTGCTGTCTCGTTAAACCCATGCTGCGGGTGAATATTATATTATATATTATATATATTATATTATTATTATATTCCCCATGTAAACGTATACGTTCATGTTTACTGCATGGGGTTCTCAATCTTTTCAGGCCATCGCCCCCCAAAATAACCATATTTGAACTGGGGACCCCCCCATTTTGTTTGACTCGGTTTCACAATATTGTGAAAATAGCAGATCTACAAGCTCGCCAGGCGTTGAGAGCTCCATTGTGGTCTCGACCCACAGGTTGAGAACCACTGCATTAAAAGCTCCAAGCAAGTTACATGTCTAGTATGTTGTTGACCACGTAATGTAATGTTCTTGGTTTAGTAATAGGCTATACTCCGTGGCGCACGCACGCCTCATGCGCCTCATTGTTTATGATGCCCAAAATAACAGATCTGTAAGCTGTCGACACGACATGACGCAGCACGTTGATAGTTTGTATGTCTGTTATTTTGGGTAGGTAGGAGACGCACATACGCAACGCAGCGCAGCAATGTATCTGGGTTTGAGAGGCTATGATTGATGTAAACTTAAAGTGTAGCTCTGTTCGGGATTATTGAACAAAGGTGGATGATGAAAGATAACGGGGATAATATGGATAAGTTAACTGCGTCACTTCAGAGGAAACTATGGAGCTAATTCAAAGATGTTTACACACCCCTGGAATCCATTAGAATGGTGGAAATAGAACAATAACAGCCAACGTGAGTACATATAGACCTTTCCTAAAACTGTCCAATTTATTGTGCTACTGTATGTCTGTGTACCACCGCCCAACCCTGTGGTCGACTAGGAGCGTTGTCGCAACATGATGTAATTAATTATTTGGGAGCAGCAGGTGTGTACCAATAATAGGCTATAACAATTTTAAATGGCTTTCATATACTATTCCGGATCTGAATTGCGAGTTGCTTATTGTGAACACAATAGGCTACAAATTAATATAAAATGTATTTGCATAAAAAAAAAAAAAAGAAGGAAAACAAGCCCAATGTGGCTTATAATAATCAGACCAGGCAACAGTGCAGACAGGGAGATAGGCTATAGCACATATTGGATCGGGGATGACGGCTAGCGCAGTCTTCTCTTAAAGGCAATGGCTTCTGGCACGGTGATTGGTTTTATCAATGTAACGCCCAAACCACACCTATACATAATGTAACAGGTAGCGCAGGTGTTTTGCGGGGGGGGGGGGGAGTACCACAGAATACCAAATTTTGCGGGGCAACGCCTCTTGCCTAGTCCGCAATCCGTAATTAGCGGTTTGTTAAAATTTCAGGCAGAATCGAGCCCCTAGTCTCCCTACAACCCTCGACCCGCAACCTCCACTCTTCAAACACCAACATCCTCAACACCCGCAAGGCCAATCTACGCACTATGGGCGACCGAAAATGGAGTTTGAAGTTACAATGGGTTTGTATAGGAAGGGGGCGTGTCTGATAAAATGAATACCAAATATATAAATACTGAATCGAGCAACTTAAAAAATGTCTGGGGGGCTCACAAAGGCCTGAGTAGATGATAAAATGACCAATTTTTTTTTTGAAAGTGAAATATCCCTTTAAGGCTCCAGAACATGGAGGGAGGCTCTTCAGTAAAAGTGGTGGTATTAACACGTTCACTGCCAGGTATTTAATTAATTAATCCGCACATCCGCACATTCCTTCTCTCAGAGTCAAGGGATCATTCTTAAGTTGCGGTAGAGCCAGGGACGTCACAGGCTCTCAGAAGGTATGGGGGATGCATGGACTTTCGGTGGACTATACCCCTTATTTTGTACTTTGGCTATTCAAAAATAGCAGATATACAAGCTCATAGCGTGGCACCGAGTGCCGCGCTATACCCAGTGGTAGAATATCTGTGCGCCGGTTGGGGTGGGTCGGTCTGGGCCAAAAAGTCAGGGCCAAATTTATGTCCCAGTCCAGCCCTGCGGACACACACACACACACACACACACACACACACACACGCGCGCGCGCGCGCGCACACACACACACACACACACACACACACACACACACACACACACACACACACACACACACACACACACACACACACTGAGCAGATTAAATGTAATCCTATTACAGTAATCTGTCCTCATGCAGCAGTTAATGTGCTTATATGGGCTTACAGTATATACTCTACTGTACTGCATGTACATATATACTGTATACATACTGGTCAGAGGCGTCGCTAGGTCTCTACTAGGTTGGGGGCTTAGCCCACCAGGCAACGGCCACATGGACGCGCGTGCAGCGCGCGTGCATGTGGTCCCCCCTGCGCGCGCGCTTTGCCCCGTTTTTTGTTACTTTATTTCGGTTTTAGGGTTAGGGGTAGGGTTAGGTTAGGGTTATAGATGTATAATTAAAAAAAGAAAAAAAAAAAGTTTTTATTGGTGGCTTTGGATAAAACATTGGTGGCTATAGCCACCGAAGCCACCGCCTAACGACGCCACTGATACTGGTGCTATTTGGGGGGGTGTATGATGGAATACAGTGCAAAAGCAACTCAACACCAACAAAGGAGAGTGAGTGGTCAGTTCCAGCCATCTTAACCACTCAAAACCCACCATCTGTGTTGTGGGGAAAGCTTTCACGGAAAATAGCCGATCAGCAAGCTCACAACGTGTATCAATATTCAATATTGAAATGTAGAAGTGCTCTGTTAGTAAAGTAAAAGTTTCTGTTAGTAAAGTAAAAGTCCGGAATTCAAAATGTACTTGAGTAAAAGTACAAAAGTATTGGCATCAAAATGTACTTAAAGTACCAAAAGTAGAAGTACAAAAATATTTGAAAACAGCAGATCAACAAGCTCACAACACGATGTGACGCGTTGTGAGCTTGTAGATAGGTATTTTACAATAGCCTAGGTATGTTTTGTATATGTAATCATTTATATCTGCAAAGTAACTAGTAACTAAAGTTTTCAAATAATTGTAGTGGAGTACATAAAAGTACAATATTTGCCAATATGAGCTGTAGTGGAGTAGAAGTAAAAGTATAGATAATTGGAAATACTCCAGTAAAGTAAAAGTACCTAAAAATTGTACTTAAGTACAGTACTTGAGTAAATATACTTAGTTACTTTACACCACTGCTTTAATGTGACTTGCAACATTCTCACGGCCGACCAGTGGTTGAAAATCACTGGTCTATGACATCAGTCATGTATGACATCAGTTATGTAAGACGTCAGTCATGTATGACGTCAGTCGTCCCATTAAAATATAATATGAAACAGACAGACCCTCTTTTAGACGGCTGGCCTACTACAGAGCCCCACACCATTTAAAACAACACTTTCCTTGTTTACGAATGCTACCATGACAACCCGTGAAGCCTACAAAATGTCCAATCAGCACGCAGCTGTGATTCACCAACTTAGAGAGGATTTGTGGATATAAAAGACAAAGACAGACCCCCACCCCCAGTTCCCACTAGACCAGCATAGACAGGGTCTTTATTAGGCCCGCACGCAGCACAGAGTACTACCATGGACTATTACCACCTTCTAGGTGTCCAGAGGAACGCCACACAAGATGACATCAGGAAGGCGTACAGGAAACTGGCTTTGAAATGTCATCCAGACAAGAACCCCCAAAACCAGAAGGATGCAGAAAGGAAATTCAAAGACCTGTCCGAAGCTCATGAGGTTCTGTCCGACGAGGACAAGAGGTTCATTTATGACCACTATGGTAAGAATGGACTCTCAGCTAACCGCTATGGTAAGAATGGACTCTCAGCTGGAAGAGGAGGTCAGTTCTTCTTCACATCCAGTGACCCGTTTGCAGATGTTGTCACCATCTTGGTCAGAGAGGCGTTATTTGCTTATCTATGTCCCTATTATGTACTTATACGTACAACGGCTCTGCTCCTATCTGGATCAACAACAAGTGTGATGAAGGCCCTGCTTCCATGTGGATTCCATCATCTCTGCTCTTCTGTGTCCTCCGTTTCCTGTGTGATTAAATGCCTACGATGGTCTGCGGCTGCAGCTGTTTCTCTCGCCAAAGCCGTTTATTCTGTCTGCCGCCTAGTTTGTGCTCTTTGAATCAAAGACATTTATCCTGTCTGTGTTCTTTGAAACGTTCCACTGTGTTGTCAATGAGAGTGCACATGCACTTCATGGTTCACTAACATCACTAACATCCCCATGTCACTAGAAACTAAATAGACCTCTCAAAACAGACGGGAAGCGATTGGCGCACCGACTGATTAATTAATTATAACATATTAATCATTTATAATAATAATTTTATATAATAATACATTTTCAATGAGATGCGAGCGACTAGGTGGGAGCCATGGAGAATCTGACGAACGGAGCGGCAAGCGGGCGTGATCCCCGCGCTCATTTCACGCACACGCCCGGCCGCGACGAAGAGCTAGATTTTGGTCTGCTTTTTTCCACGCGACACTTGTTTCCGCTGATCCAAGCGAGAACGCAGGCGTTGTGTCGCTCCCAATCTGGAAAGCCGATAGCACTCTACTAAACCTCCAACCCAGGATTCACCTGACCCCAGCTCAAGTTTCCAGGATGGGATGGCTCAGGGTGGAAGAGAGAACAGCAACTTGCAATGAGCCTGGTCTTTAAGACGCTCAAAGGAAAAAAAACTACCGTAACCTAAAAACATGGTTGACCTCGAAGTACAACTGGACTTTGATTTTACCCACTACACATGTCTCTTTAAACCTGTAGTTACAGTAGTCAGTGTGGGAGAAGTATTACATGTGACTTAATCAACCACTTTGAAGACATCACTTATTTTTATTGTTTAATTATCAAATGCATCCACACAGAACTAGCTAGCAATGACCAACATGTCAACACAACAAGTAGCTAGCAGTGCAACATTCCTCTAGGTTCCTTATAGGTCACAAAACATATGTCCATATGATGTACTGGTGATGATGTCAAGATCATCCGGCCGTGATCTGGCCTAGTAGTCACCGGAGGACGTCATCACAACGTTATCATGACTTCATCATGACGTCTTGATTCTGACGTCATTTCCAAGATGTAATCTAAACTACTTTTTAATCAGCCAAACTGGGCATATATCAGGTCTCCATATTGGCTGTGATCTGGCCTAGTCCTGAACATCACAACATCATCATGACGTCTTGATTTTGACGTTCAGTCCAACGGTTGTGCAATTTTCAACAGGATGTAGATACGTTTTCTGTAAATTTAATTGAATCTTATTGCTCCTGATATTTAAAAAAAATGTGTATATTTTATAGTATGTATGTATGTATGGCTTGATGAATTGAATACATAGGACCACAATGGAAACAAGCCCCCACGGCATTTTGTGTTATCCTTTTAACATTGCTTGTGAAATTGTACTGCTGTACGGTTTAGAATTTGTTAATAAAGTGTTCAATCAATCAAACAATCAATCAATGTCTATCTATCTGTGTATCAATCTATTAATCTATCAATCAATCTATCAATCAATCTATCAATCAATCTATCAATCTATCAATCTATCAATCTATCAATCTATCAATCTGTCAATCTATCAATATATCAATCAATCAGTGTTGTGTGAATGTAATGTTTTTTTGTTTGTTTGTTTTGTTTATGTGTGTGTTTGTTTACAAACATTGCTGCTGGTTTCATGTGAATGTGTATTTTGTTTTTATGGGGAAAAGACTAAACCAAAACATCACACAGACATATGGCGCCCTCTGTAGTGGAGGACACTCTAGGACAGTGGTCACACACTTTCATGTAAAATCCATTCATTCATTTGGATTTGGCCACGGACCCCCATCTGAAAATATTTTCAACATTTTCTGAAAATCTGCAAGCTCACAATTTGCCACGATGCTACACTTGGTGAGCATTTAGATCTGCTATTTTCAAATAGGGCTATAACTGTATATAGGGGTCAAAGTGGTTACATTGATTTTGATGCTATGTTAACTGATTTTAAGAACCCCCTGGAACCGCTCAATACTCAATATTATTATTATTATTCATATCATCATCATCATCATCATCATCATCATCATCGGTCATGCCAGCCACCTGCATGTCCTGTCTCACTGCATCTATAAACCTCTTTGGCCTTCCTCTTCTCCTCTTACCTGGCAGTTCCTTATGCCTTATGACTAATCTTATCAGCCATTTTTATTTTTAAAACATTTTAAAATGCTGAAAATAGCCCATCTAAAAACTCACGACGCGCCTCTGTAGATCGGGTATTTTCACTATTTACTTTCTTTTTTCTCAAAATAATAAAAAATGCCTGATAGGATTAGACATAAGGCAAAATAGGACCCATGCAGTGTCTGTTGATATTATGAAGGTGAATTTGACCCTTCAGTTAAGTCATCAGTGAGAGTTCTCATGTCAATCGCTCTTCATAATGAATTAATTGTTTATGGTTTTCATGTGAAGACATTGCTCTTTATACTTAATTCAAATTAATCGGCTATTTTCACAATTTGTTTTGCGCCACCACCCGCGTAGACTGCCTGCGAATGTTGACTGAGCAAATCAGAATCTGAAATGGGAAATGGGCATATGGGCTTGCGAACCACATGCGCTCGCGAACCGCGCGCAGTTTTTTAAAATGAATTAATTAATTAAACGACAAAAAAACAGCATTAACAACACACTCTACCATCCTTCAGTGGTAGAAAAAGTACTCAAATGTTTTACTTAAGTAAAAGTATCAATACTGCAATTTAGAAATACTGTATTACAATTAAAATTCAAAATGTAGAGTAAAAGTATAAAAGTATTTGCATTAAAATGTACTTAAAGTACCAAAAAGTAAAAGTGCTCATTATACAAAATGTAACATTTAAAGTTTTCAAATGTATACAAATATTTTGAAAATAGCAGATCTACAAGCTTTAAATCGTACACAATGCGTCAAATCGTGATTTGTGACGCATTGTAAGCTTGTAGATCAGCTATTTTCAAATGGCCGATATAGGGCTGAAGTGGTTATGTTGAACTGTTGTGAACCATTGTTATCTTGAATGCTCTTATGCTGACGTGACATCAATGTCATCTGTCAATCACAATCAGTAAGGGTTGTACTAACACAGCTGGTGCTAATAAAGAGATCACGGCTCGCTCACTCGTAAGATTCAGTCAGTGTCATGTAAACTACATGCAGCGTGTGTGGACAGGTGGACAGCGACCCGGGCGGTGGACTGAAGCAGAGAGGGCTTATGGTCGACACCGGTGCTACATCGCACATAGTGACCGATATGAACAAACTCAAAGACTTTGACGAGAGTTTCGAGCCACAAAAACATGTCCTGGAGTTGGCTGATGGAGTGAGGGCCTCTGGCATAGCGCTGAAGAGAGGTGCTGCAAAAGTTTGGCTGAAAGACAATACGGGTTGAGAGGTGGAGACGATGCTGACGGGGGCGCTGTACTGTACGTCCCATCCTTTCCCCAAGACATTTTCTCGGTCAAAGCAGCGACAACCAAGGGAGCCACAGTCATATTCAAAGAAGGACAGAACAGAGCTCATTCACGAGAACGGTACGACATTTGACATTAAAGACGCACTGAAGTGACATTTTCGGTCATTTTATTTTGAAGGTTCAGCCCGAAACGTTGGCTCAACGACTCTAAACCAATCAGAAGGTCCCATCCCTTCAGGCTATGGGACGTTGGATCTCAATCACTTCAGCCGTGCTGGCACACGGCTAGTGTTTGTTTACAAGTGAGAGAGAGACGGCCAGTGAAGCACGTTTGCTACTACCTGGCTTATTTCGAACCTATAATGTTTTCAGATACATATTTTAGTGTGCAGATGAAGTTTAAAATGAGTAATACACTCATCTTCAATGAGATTCAGAACGGAGTATCTCTGTAATTAAAATCAGCTGTGTTTGAAGAACGTGCAGCTATGGGAATCAAACAGGTGCATGTAATCAAGATTCATTTATATTCGTGAAGGCTGTATTATGTCATCACGCAGCACGTTTTCGTTTACAGGAAGTAATTAAGATTGGCTTTTTAGGGACTTTAGATGTAAAAATTCACAAAAATCATTTTTTTTTCATTTTTTTTTGGCATCTATTGTTAGGTATGCCCATATGATGACCACGGATATGCTCTAAAAGTGTGAAACACATATTTTTCATTTCACTACACCTTTAAGGTGTATGATAGATTGTTTTATTTAAACACAGTTAATGATGAAAATGTTTATGAATTTAATGGGTGTTTTGATATCAAAACATGGCACGAAATTCTAGGTCACTGTAACTACGAAGATGTGTTAAAATTGCAAAATGTCACAGAGGGTATGGCAATTAAAGGCAAAACTGATACATCTAATTTGACATGTGAAGTGTGCACAAAAGGTAAATTTGCTTAGAGCAGGAGCAGAGAGCCAGATGAAAGGGCAAAGGCTGCACTGCAGCTTGTACACACAGATTTGTCTGGACCTATAGATCCTACAGCTAAAGATGGGTTCAGATACACATTAGCTTTTACTGATGACTATTCAGGAGCAGTTTGTTTATTTTTTGAAATCAAAGAGTGACACAGTCAAGGCTACTGAGAAGTACATTGCTGACGTTTCACCTTATGGCAAAATCAAATGTATTAGATCGGATAATGGTACAGAATATACTTATGGTCAATTTCAGTCATTGCTAAGTAAAAATGCCATCAGACATGAGACCTCAGCTCCTTATTCACCCCATCAGAATGGGACAGCTGAGATAAATTGGAGAACATTGTTTGAAATGGCAAGATGCATGCTAATTGAAAGTAACCTACCAAAAGAGTTGTGGACATATGCAGTTATGACTGCTGCTGTCATTCGAAATAGGTGTTTCAACAGACGTGTATACAGACTCCATACTATATGTTGACAGGATAAGAAGCCTAATCTTTCAAAAATGAGAACATTTGGGTCGCCATGCTATGCTTACAAGCAAGACAAGAAAAAGTTGGATTCAAGATGTGAAAAGGGTATTTTTGTAGGCTATGATAAGAACAGCCCTGCTTATTTGGTGTTTTATCCTGACACAGGAAAAGTACTCAAAAATAGGTTGGTCAAATTCATCACCAATAGTGTAATTGAGTCAGACTCAAACAGAGCAGGAAACAGGTGATGAAGATTTCAGTATGAGGACCTACCAACCACCTACCAAAAATTGTAAAGGCAAATGTAATCCCAAAAGAGTCACAGGAAAATGAGACTGAGATTTGTGATAATATTCAGACAGGTGAAGGCCAAAGTAGCCAGAGTACATCTTATCCACAAAGGGAAAGGAAAACTCCTCAATATTTAAATGATTATGAGTGTAAAGTAAAATATGATCACCAATAAGAGCTAACCCTTGATTATTGTTATAGAGTTATTTATGATGTGCCACAAACAGTGAAGGAGGCTATGATATCACCAGATTCTCAATTATGGGCTAAAGCTATGGAGGAGGAAATTGATTCACTGAGAGAAAATGACATTTACTCTGACCACACTGCCAGAAGGTAAACATGCAGTGGGGGGGAGATGGGTTTACACAGTGAAAGAAAAGCCAGTAAAAACATGCAAAGCCAGGTATGTAGCAAAAGGCTATAGTCAAATTTCTGGTATTGATTATAAGGAAACCTTTTCTACAACTGCAAATATGACATCCGTACGTAGTTTAATGCAAATCGCAGTAAAACATGATTTAGAGTTGCATCAAATGGATGTTAAAACAGCATATTTACATGCTCCGATAGATTGTGAGTTGTATATGGAACAACCTGAAGGATTTGAGGTTTATTCAGAGAAGGGGGAGAAACTGGTCTGTAAACTTAACAAATCACTGTATGGTCTGAAACCGTCAGGACGGAATTGGAATAAAATGCTCCATTATTTTCTAAGTGAAAATGGTTTTATTCAAAATCCGGCTAACCATTGTGTTTACAGTGAACTAACATCTAAAGGTGAACAGATTATTTTGATAATCTGGGTTGATGATCTTATCATTGCAGGAAGCAACAGTCAAACAATAAAACATGTAAAATACATTTTGGGAGCCAAATTTAAGATGAAAGATCTTGGCAAACTTAAGAGCTTTCTAGGCATTGATTTCACACAGACAGGTGGTGAAATAAAGATGAACCAGAAAAGGTACATCATGATCAAAGGTTTGACATGTCTGACTGCAAGGCAAGATCGACTCCATGTGAGTATAAACAACAATTTGACAATGAAGGTGAATCTGTTGATCAAAAGAGGTATCGTGAAGTGGTAGGCAGCTTGATCTATGTAATGACATGTTCTAGACCTGATCTAAGTTTTATTGTCAGTAAGTTGTCTCAACACTTATCCGAACCAAAAGAACAGCATATGGTAACAGCGAAACATGTGTTAAGATACTTGAAGGGAACTGTAGACCAGGAGTTGTGTTACAAGAGAAGTGATTCAAAACTAAAACTTGTTGTGACGCTGATTGGGCAGCAGATCAAAATGACAGACGGAACACAACTGGGTACTGTTTTAGTCTATGTCAGACAGGACCTGTTATTTCCTGGAAGTCTAAGAAACAGCCTACAGTTGCTTTATCCACATGTGAAGCAGAATATATGGCATTGGCAGCTGCTACACAGGAAAGTTTTTATCTTGTGCAGTTATTAAAAGGAATGGACAATGGAAATGATTATGCACCAGTAACAATCTTTGAGGACAACCAAGGGGAAATTGCACTATCAAAGAATCCTGTGTGTCGCCAAAGGTGTGTTGACATCAAATATCATTTTGTTCGATCTGCAGTTAGTGATGGAGACATTATTACCGAATACTGTCCAACAACAGAAATGGTTGCTGATATTTTAACCAAACCTGTAACAAAGGTCATGATTGAAAAGTTTGTGTATTTTATTTTTGGTGTGGAAGGTTAAAATGTCTACTGTCGGAGCAATGTTTTTTTCTGTTGAATCTCGCCCACGAGTTTGAGCAGCTAGACTGGGCAGGATTTGATTTGATCTTTATTTATCTTGAACAATTTAAAAGTACAGAAAACTCCATAGATCATCATCTACATCATCACAATTACAAAACATTTGTAAGTCATAAAATATCATATAAAATAAAGAAAATAGTCAATGAAAAAAAAAACATCCATAGTGTGGTATTAATATTGAAAAATCAATACAATGACCACATTTCATCGTGTCATTGCTATTCCTCTAATCAAGTGGTTCTCAACCAGTGGTCCGGGGACCACCAGTGGTCCTTGAGGGGGTTCCAGGTGGTCGCCAGCTATATGATGGAGAGTTGGTAACCAAATGGACCCGTATAGATCTTTAACTTTTGAGAGTGTAAATTGAAACCAAATGGACCCTTATGGGTCCATTTGGTTTCATTTTACGCTCTCAAGAGTTAAATTATTGTTAAACATCTGCATCACTAGATTAAATAATTGTTATTTTGATCGACGTTTGCCTGTTATCTCTCCTAATGGTACCACATCAATACAGCATGGAATTGTGGACAAAATCTCTTATCCAAAGATCACAAAATATTTGGGTCTCTTAAGATGTTGAAAGCCTACTTTCCTTAGTGGGAACACTTGGAGCCCCCCACCTCACGTCTAAAATACACTTTTTGTCCAGAAAAGAAAATATGTAATCAGAAGGAAAAACATTTTAGTTCACTGTCTGCAGTGAAAAAGGTTAAGAGTTTAAAGACGGGGTGCCGTGATTTTCAGTGCCCCCCCCCCCCCCCCCCCCCCCCTAAAACATAATCATCAGGTATTATGGTTATACTAGGAGGAAGGTTTTTTTCAAAAAATGAAATTGTTAAAATTATGTTTTTATGCGGACACCCCTCCAGTTCATTATGTATACCTGGTTCTCACCTTAGCACCTCCTCCACCACCACCTTAGCACCACGCACCTGTCCTAGTCCCTCCTCCTCCTCCTCATGCCCACACCTGTTGTGTTATGATAATGAGGGGGAGGGTATGTTTTTTGGGGGCTCTGTGATGTCACTAAAGGGCTGTTTCTCTATTGGCACGTTTGACCCTCAAGATTTCAGCCTCCAGGAAGAAACTCCAAGTAATCAGAAGACATAAAACACCATAAAACCACCTCCGGGGGGCTTAATGATGTTCTATCAACCTCATAGACACATGAAAAACAGAAAAAGTGCAAAAACATGGCACCAGCTCTTTAAAGGAGTAGTTCATTCAAAAAATCGGTTAGGGTTATCAATTACACACCCCATTCATGGAGATTTTTTTTTTTTTGTCGCATTCCTTTTTTTTGTATCCCTCGATTTTGTAACCCTTTTTTTTCACCCGGTGCCAATTTGCTAAGTGATCCTGGGCACTACACTCCCCCCACCAGCCTAGGGAGGCCAGGGCCGAGCTCATGCCTCCTTCAATGCATGAGAGCCAACTGACCTTCTTGTCACCTGACAGGGGGGAGTTTCCCCGGTTGGACGTAGCGCGTGGAAGGAACACGTTATCCAACCAGTTCTCTTCCCCTCGATCAGGCGCCCCGGCTGACCAGGGGAAGGAAGTATAGTGACCAGGATTACTACATGTTTTTGTGAGGGTATTAACTACCCTAGGAGACAAGGGGAGAACATGCAAACTCCACACAGAGTAGGCCCTTTCGCCAACCCCACCTAGGGTATGGGCGCTGGTGACGCGGAGGAGAAGACACACCCCCAGCCAATAATTTGATGATAATAATAAAGATGCTTATGTATCCGGTAGACACAAAGGAGACATGTGTCTCCTGCTCCTACATTAAATTATTGGCTTCAGAATGCGACAAAAACAAAAAAAATCTCCATGAATTCTAGGCTTCATGGGGTGTGTAATTGATAGACAATGAGATTTTTTTTTGGGTGAACTACTCCTTTAAGAGTTTTGGGGTTAGACTTAGGTTTAGGGTTAGAGTTAGGTTTAGTGTTTCGGGTTTGGGTTTGGGATTACTGGAGCAGACAGTTACACTTGACAATCTTCTCGTTGCCCTTAGGATTCGGGTTTAGGGTTAAGGGCAGTGGTGGAAGAAGTACTCAGATGTTTTACTTGAGTAAAAGTAGAAATACCACAATATAAAAATACTCTGTTACAAGTAAAAGGCCAAAAGTAAAAGTACTAACATGTTTGAAAATAGCAGATCTACAAGCTCACAACGCGTCGCATCACAACACGTTGTGAGCTGTAGATGGTCTATTTTCAAATAGCCTACAGTAGGTATAAAATAGGGCTAAAGTGGTTAAGTATATGTTTTATAATATAATAATTTATATCTGCAAAGTAACTAGTAACTAAAGTTTTCAAATAATTGTATTGGAGTAAAAGTACAACATTTGCCTCCGAGATGTAGTGGAGTAGAAGTAAAAGTACTGAAAACTGGAAACACACCAGTAAAGTAAAAAATACCTCAAATTGTGCAGTACTTGAGTAAATGTACTTTCATTACTTTACACCACTGGTTAAGGGTTAAGGTTCAGAGGTCAGGGGTCAGGGTTACTGCAGCAGACAGTTACACTTGGCACTCTTCTCGTTGCTCTTCAGGCCGAACAGCTGAGTGGCCAAACTCTGGATCAACGTCCAGAAGTTCTCAAAGGAAACGCTCTGACCGCTCTCCACGCCCATCTGCTGCAACAGCTGATTAACACCATCTGCCTGTAACATATAGGAAATATGTATATATTAGTTTATTTAGTTTACTAGTTTAGTTTAATATAGTTTAGTTCAACAGGGGGTCCGAGACCGCCTAGGGGCTCCTCAGAGTTTCTGCCAAATCTTTGTGTGATTGAGTCATTTCACATTAACCGCTTGAATCCTACCCTTTTCTGAGGAAAACTTCAGCCACAGATAGCAGATCTACAAGCTCACAAACGCCTCGCGCTGCAAGGCGTTGTGAACTTGTAGATCGGCTATTTTTGGCAAAGAGGGTTGGTGTAGAGCGGGAAAAAGAGCAGACCAAGTACAGAGTGAAAGGTCAGGTTTACTTAGTATTGAGGGTTTAAGTGGTTAAATGTCTGAAAATGCACATTAAAGGTTCTATGACATTCATTTTCACTTTTTTATTTTTTTATGTTTTTTTGGGGGTTTTATGACCTCAAGTACACCCAAAAAATCTGAACTTTGAACATTCAGTGGATTTTCTGTGGTCTGGGGTTTTCTGAATAATTAGGCTGAAAAGTAATCTGAGCTTGGCCCTTCGACAGTGAGGTCACTGTCGATTAATACCGCCCACTCTCCTCCTCGCCCCTCCCCTATCCTTTCCTTTGGGGGGGCGGAGCAGAGGCGATGATTGACAGGCAAAATCCCTCACCAGCGACACCCGCAGGCAAAGATTTATTTTTTCATTGCAGTTGAAAAGGCTTTAGAAATGTGAGAGAAAAACACCTGCCATGGATCAATGGAGTGGAATGTTTGGTTAAAACCTTCTATACACGTTTGAAGGACCATGACAAAGACTTTTAATGTGTGGTAAAACTGAACGTCATGAAACCTTTAACATGAATCCAATACACTGATATGATGACAGTGCTGTCAAACAAGTCTATCAATCTATCTATGAAATCTATGAAAAAGTTCAATCTGCAACACAATTCTATACACTATGTAGTGGGGGTCCCTGCTTCAGCTCTCTCTCAGCTAAGGGGGAAAATGTTGAAGACCCCTGGTTTAGTTTAGTTCGCTAACATTTTCATATCAAAGACCCCCATTTGAACAGATTTAAGGACCCCCATAACCCGAGGACCCACATAATAACCCCTAGAACCTCCCTGAACACCCTGTAACCCCCTCAGGGACCCTTGGTCTTGTTGCAGGCTGAGAACCACTGGTATAATGCAGTGTAATGTACAGTACAGTGGTGTGGTGGATGGTTCT
>NC_139940.1:59433564-59483564 GCF_963454915.1 Gymnoscopelus microlampas
CTCTTGAAAATGGACTCATCTTTCTATGTACAGCCTACATGCTTGACTCCTTTTGCACACGTGATTGAACACAGCTGCTATTGATTAGATATTATATCTGCACATTCATGAAACTTCTGCTAAATGATATTATGATATGATATCACTTATATTACGCTACATCCAGTATTTTGTAACGATTATTGTGCAGAAACCACCGACTATGTTGTTGATTCATGTTTTAAAAAGATGGGTTATATGTTCATTGTTTGCTCATATGTTGTCTGAAATGACGAACGCACATCCCCTCTGTCTACTGTAACACTACATGTAAACACTATGGATTCTATAAGTGTGGATATGGAATGATTCACAGCTGTTACTAAGGCGTTATTTATTTTTAAATATGTTTACTTATATAGCATGTTGATTAGACAGATGCTAGGTTAATAGGCTCTATTCACAGCAGCCATGTTATGAAGACATTCACAGGTGTCATTCACAGGCTCTGTTCCATTCTGGTCAAACAGAGTCAGGGTGCTGATATTGTGCATGTTGGCTCACTGGAAACACTCTGTTACACCAGTGGGTCTAACGTTGGGGTCCAGGCAGGGACCCTCATGGGCTTCCAAATGGCCCCTTACAGGAGTGTAACTCTGAGAGTGTACAAATGGAACCAAATGGGTCCACTTGGTTCCATTTGTACTCTCAGAGTTATGGGGGTCGTGGAAACCACTGTGCTACACTAAATGGAACAGAGCCTTCATTAGTATCATTGTTAACACCTGTGAAGGAAGTGATAATATCGCTGCTGTGCATAGAGCCTATTGTTTACCTGGTATCCTGCTGAGGAATTTATAGAGGCACTACACTGTCTCTATGCATTCTATGTACGTGTTTACCGTGCTTACATAAATCACTCTGGATTAAGAGCGTCTGATAAATGACCTCAATGTAAATAGTAAATTCAATGGTAATACATTAAGGTGAATATCTAGAGCCTAAAAACATAAAGTTATAATGTTACCTTCTCCGCCATGATGCCTTTTATTCCAACAGGATAGAAGCAGGAAGAGACTGGTGTTAACAGTAACACTGTGGTGAAACATTACACACACACACACACACACACACACACACACACACACACACACCACTCCTACATTCCACAGAATCCTCCCACTTTGCAAGAAACCGGATTCCACCTTCCTGTTCAACATGAGCGAGCGCTCTCTCTTTCTCTCTCTCTCTCTCACACATACACTTACAAACGCACGCACGCACGCACGCACGCACGGGCACATAACCCAACATCAAGTGCTATTTTTTTCCCTGTTTTATCTGTTTCTGTATCAATACCGCAGCATATAAATACTTGTTGTAGAATGTCCCACATTTCACAATTCTCTTTTTCAAAAGTTCAAAGTTGTCTTTCCAAAAATAGCAGATCTACAAGCTCACGTGTCACAAAGATCCGCTATTTTCACTATTACATTTTGTTTTTAATCTTTAAATGTATTTGGGAAATTGTCTGATTTCAATAGAGCAATGTATTCATATTTTAAAAAAATGTAATTTCTACTTTTGAATACTATTTTTTTTAAAGCAAGTACTCCAGTACAAATTTTACAGAGTAGGCCTAACTATAGTTGCAGTAATACTTGACCAGGAGTATCTGTACTTTGACTGAAGTACTGTGTTAAGTGCTTTGTCCTCCACTAGTTGTATTGGGTGTTGAGGCAGATTGCTCATAGTATCACTGTCCTGTCAATTCACTCTGTCTGTGGAATCACATTATCTAATAGCACGACAGACAGACAGACAGACAGACAGGAAGGACGCATACACACACTGTCTGTCTGTCTGTCTGTCTGTCTCTCTGTCTGTTATGGTTGTTTGATCCATATAAAAACTGCTGTGGACAGATCATATTTTGGCAGCTTGGAACGAAATGGACCCAGGTCTGTAACTCTGAGAGTGTACACATGACACAAGTTAACTAAAATAACTAACTGAACTGTTGTTCTCTAAGGATTGTGGTTAGTTGAATGTTTAAGGTTAGGTATAAGGTTTGGGGTTATGGTTAGTATAAGTGTTATGGTTAGGTATACGGTTTAGGGTTAGGGTACTGTATAAGTGAAGCATAGAGGAAAGCAGAGCAGTCCAGACTTGTAGGTGGGACATATTTTCCATTCTATGGATGTTTTGAATTCCACCGTGATCTCTTTAAACACGGCGATTCTGTCACCCGGTGCATGACCACACACACACACACACACACACACACACACACACACACACACACACACACACACACACACACACACACACACACACACACACACACACACACACACACACACACACACACACACACACACACGGCACATTTCACAACCAGGGTTTACAAAGTGCTGTACAGAAAATCATGCAAAATACACTGTTAAATTATGCTAAAAACACAGAAAACGCCAGCAAGGACACACAAAGAACAATAAGACACTCTCAAGCGGGGTTAAAATGCCAAGGTATAAAGATGTGTCTTAAGCCGAGATTTAAAAGTCTCAATGGTGGGGGCCCTTTTAACATGGGGGGGGGGGGACTTTAACTTGTAACAGAGTATATACTTTGTCCACCATGGGCACACCTACAGTATAGCTGTGAATCATTAGTTTACTTCAAAGCCAGGTGGGACTGACTGCATTGATTACTTTAGTTACACGAAACACTTTAGTTCATGAAGACATTTTTGCTAGTTCCACAGATGTAGTTGTGTGTATTTGCAAAGTTCAACAAAGACATCTTGTTCCATATAAAAAGCTGTATTTATTTTGTTTTCTGATAGTTATACTGGGTATTTAAAATGAAATCATTACATTTAAAACATAAATCATTATCGTTTTATTTAATGGCCAAGCTGCCCTGGCAAAAGTCTAGTCGCCTTGACCTTTAAACCATGAAATTCCAGGCACGTCTGTCTGTCTGTCTGTCTGTCTGTTACGGTTGTTTGATCCATATAAAAATTGCTGTGGACAGATGTCAGGTTTTGGCAGCTTTGGAACCCTTTGGAAAATGACACAAGCTAACTAAACTAACTAACTGAACTAGTCTGCTGCTGTTCTATAAAGATTGTGGTTAGTTTAAGGTTTAAGGTTATAGGAATAAGGTTTAGGGTTATGCTTAAGGGTAATACTTTACTATGGATGTTTTGAATTCCACCATGAACACTTTAAACACGCCGATTCTGTCACCTGGTGCATGACAACACACACACACCCACACATGCATGCACGCACGCACGCACGCACGCACGCAGGCAGGCAGGCAGGCAGGCACGCACGTACACACACACGCACACGCACACGCACACACACATCTAACAGTAATTTATCTCAGTCAGATCTGTTATGGCTAGTGTGTGTGACCCAAGCGCACAACAAAGAGGAGACATAGGTTAGGTGAAGCCCGTGGGCGTATTTATTGAAAAGAGTATTTTCGGGTGGAAAGCGGGTGGAAAAATTATATATCAATACTATCAAAATGTTTACTAGCCAGTAAAAGCAACATTATTTTAGCTAATAAAATGTACATTTATTATTTTACATTCTTTCTCTAGAATACTGTACACATGATTACTTACCAGCAGGGGGCAGTGTAGACTTCATATTAACACCACAAGTCACACAGTCACACAGTCACCACTCTTAATGCATATTGATTGATTGATTGATTGATTGATTGATTGACGTAGCAGAGTGTTTCCAGTGAGCCAACACGCACAATATCAGCACCCTGACTCTGTTTGACCAGAATGGAACAGAGCCTTCATTAATATCATGGTAACACCTGTGAATGTCTTCACAATATGGCTGCTGTGCATCTCCTACAAAGTCTCCTACAGAGTCTCCCACAGAGTCTCCTACTGACCGATGACCCGGTCATGAAATAATTGGCTTCGCAAATGCGACAAAAACAAAAAAAAATCTCCATGAATTCAAGGCTTAATGGGGTTATTGATAGAAAATAAGTAATTGGTTTAAACTACTCCTTTAATACCATTTAAAGTAATTATTCATCCCAATAATTCTTTCTTTCTTTCTTTCTTTCTTTCTTTCTTAATGATGATACTTTTTCCATTTTCCATACTTTTTCCTAGTAATTTCTCTAATAATCAGTCATTCAGGACCTTCTGCGTAATGAGTACTTTTACTTTTGGTACTTCAAGTATATTTATGCCAATACGTTTATACTTTTACTCAAGTACATTTGTAATACCGAACTTGTACTTGTAACATACTATTTCTATAATAGGGTGTTGATACTTTTACTTAAGTAAAAAATGTGCATGCATGCTTCTCCCATCACTGGGTGTAATACATACACATGAGCAAGTGTAAATATGCTGGATCGAAAGATAAAGCCCCCCTAAAAAAACAAGAAACAATACAGACATGTTGACTAGGGTTTGTGTAATTTCTCTCGATAATAGCATCTGCTAAAAGTCTAAATAGTAACTTGTAGCAGTTTACCAGAAAAGCAATTGGGGTGGCAGTGGCTCAGGGGTAGAATGGCCGGGTAGAGTGAACTGTAAACCGCAAGGTTCCCACTTCGATCCCGGGCTGGGAGGCTCCCCAGAATGAGTGTCGAAATGTCCTTGAGCAAGATGCTGAACCCCTAATTGCTCCCGATGAGCAGGTTGGTGCCTTGCATGGTTTCCTCTGCCATCGGTGTATGAATCTATATATATGGGTGAATGTAAAGCGCTTTGATTAGTTCTATAGTAGCACTATTTAAATTGCATGGTCCTTGAAGAAGGGGCTGTTCCACTCTCCAGATCCTCGAGCCAGTGACCTTGAAAATAGACACCAGTACCATTTTTTTTAAAAGTACTGTTTCAGTCACAATAAAGAGAGACTTACAGTTTATTGTCTCAACGGATCAGAATCCCTCTTTTTGACTGTTGGTCATTTTCGAGACAAACAGTAGAGACATAGTAACACACACAGTAAAAATCGTTACTCAGTGTACAAATGGAACCAATGATCCTGTAAGGGTAATTTACTTTTGAGTTAAATGAACATGGAGGTTTTTACTGTCTCTATTGTAAGATGCTGGTATAGGCATCAATGTGGTGATAATGGGTACAGTAGGTGGCCAGTGACTTTGACCAGTTTCACTTTCACTATCAACAACACGTATCGCATTCTGTTTGTGTGACATGCACGATGCAAAGGTTTTGAAAGTAAAACTGGTCAAAGTCACTGGCCACCTACTGTATACTAAATGTGATACTCTGGAATGAAGCATCAAAGAGCTTAGATTGGAATTACTGTATGTGTGGAAGGGATGGATGAAAATGCCACGCGTTTTGAGCCTGTAGATCAGCGATTTGTTTTGCTACATTTGCATAACATTGTAGTGTGACGAGGTATAGGTATTCATTTATGGAAAAAAAAACCAAAGAAGTTAAAATGTGTATATGTATACATAAACACAGATGCTTCCCCAGTTTTAATGGGTTAATACAGCACCCAGGGAGCAGTTAGGAGTTAGTCACACGCACATCTGCAACGCAAGCCAATGTTTCAGAGGCACCAACAGTGATGGGAGAAGTACACCACAATGTTGAAATACTCTGTTACAAGAAAAGTCTGGTATTCATTTACTTGTGCGAAAGTAGAAAAGTAGAGGTCAAAATGTGCGGCAAACCAGAAACCGATCATGTCAAATGTTATGTCCAACCAAGATGGAGGATCTAAATGTCTCATTAGAAGAGCAGGGAGACCAAATAAACACCAATTGTATAAGTTAACCAATTGTATAAGTTATCACACTGTACCATACAGTACATATTGGACAAAATGTCATTGTATTCAATACACAAGATTACATAATAGAGCTCTAAGTTGCTGTTTTACCAGTTGAACCCAGCAGAAAGGTCATAGATGTTGTGTTGGAAAAGAACATAGTGAGGAAACAGTGTGTGATCATGGGGGTGACGTGGTTGTTGGCGCACACCCTCAACCCTGTTTCTACTGGAGACTGCAGCTTCCAAACAGCTGATGTCAAGGCCTGGGCATGTTGCTGTGTGTGTGTGTGTGTGTGTGTGTGTGTGTGTGTGTGTGTGTGTGTGTGTGTGTGTGTGTGTGTGTGTGTGTGTGTGTGTGTGTGTGTGTGTGTGTGTGTGTGTGTGTGTGTGTGTGTGTGTGTGTGTGTGGCCCCTCACAGCTGCCCTCCACTGCACTCAAACACCAACATATCTGCATGGGACCAATACTTTAATGCATGTTAACACCAACATATCTGCATGGGACCAATACTTTAATGCATGTTAACACCAGCATATCTGCATGGGACCAATACTTTAATGCATGTTAACACCAACATGTCTGCATGGGACCAATACTTTAATGCATGTTAACACCAACATGTCTGCATGGGACCAATACTTTAATGCATGTTAACGCCAACATATCTGCATGGGACCAATACTTTAATGCATGTTAACACCAGCATATCTGCATGGGACCAATACTTTAATGCATGTTAACACCAACATATCTGCATGGGACCAATACTTTAATGCATGTTAACGCCAACATATCTGCATGGGACCAATACTTTAATGCATGTTAACACCAGCATATCTGCATGGGACCAATACTTTAATGCATGTTAACACCAACATGTCTGCATGGGACCAATACTTTAATGCATGTTAACACCAACATATCTGCATGGGACCAATACTTTAATGCATGTTAACGCCAACATATCTGCATGGGACCAATACTTTAATGCATGTTAACACCAACATATCTGCATGGGACCAATACTTTAATGCATGTTAACACCAACATGTCTGCATGGGACCAATACTTTAATGCATGTTAACACCAACATATCTGCATGGGACCAATACTTTAATGCATGTTAACGCCAACATATCTGCATGGGACCAATACTTTAATGCATGTTAACACCAACATATCTGCATGGGACCAATACTTTAACCCGTTAAGACCTAGAACTGTGTCATTTCTAGATTTGAGCTAAAAAGCATTATTTTACACTTTGGGCTATTCAAACATAGCAGATATTCAAGCTCATAGCGCGGCACCGAGTGCCGCGCTACGAGCTTGTATATCTGCTATTTTTGAAAAAATGTGTGCAAATCTTTGAATATACATATTTTTAAAGCGAACATTTTTAACTCAAATCTTTGCTTCTGGGGGTCCCTGGAACAAAATATTTTGTTCCAGGGACAAAATATTTTGTATTAATGTATACATTTTGTACATGTACTTAGTTACTTTACACCACTGACAATGGGTACAACATATTGCATAACTGGAGGGGATAGCCTACGGGCATTGTTCCCAACATGAAGGGCATTGCCCTAGTTCAATCTATCTGACTACGTTTGTCTATTGACGTGTCTACTCACATAAGCTTGACTAAAGGATAAATATTATTTCTCCATGTTTGTTTTGTCGTTAGCTTTGGTTTTCAAACCCACCAAATAATGTTTACCTGCAAATTGTGGAAACACAAAGAAATGTTCAGTGTCGGAGGTGTGGAGGGGTAAGTGCAGAGGGATATGTATGGAAAGTAATGGCAGTAATTGCTTCAACTTAGCATCCCTATTCTGTGGGGAACATTTGGCAAAAATAGCAAACTTTTTTGTTTTATTTTTTTTACATTTATTTAGGGAATGTCACTGTTTTTTTTATTGATAAATAATTTAAAACAATTATTGCCTATTTATTTAACAATAATTGTAATATAGGAAACGGAAAAGGGGATAGAGAGAGAGAGAGAATTTCCAGTCACCATTTTCCCCCTGTAAACTTGTGATGTGACAATTAGTTGAAATTGACGTGACTTATCACTATTGTGTTCATGTGCAAGTGAATTGATGTGATGGTTGACGTAATGTTTGTGTAATGCATAAAAGAGGCAGAGAACAGTCCAAACTGTACAGTTGCCAGCGCACTTGAAGGTTGTGTCCTGCAGTTTCCCGTCCTGTCTGGGTCTGGGATTTGCGAGAGAAATAAGCAACCAGGTCTATGAAAACAAGCCCAAAATAAGCGACTATAATAGGCCACATGAGCACTTCAAACCTATATATATATATACATTACCGCGTTTGGCTAAAAACAGTGTGTTAGTAACGACATTAAGCTAACTATTAGCCAAATTTGGCTAACGCTAGGAGGACCCTGGGAGGACCACACTATTATTTTCGATTCCACTTCACATTAACTCATTTATATCATATTCACATGCCGAGTTAAGCTCTGACATTTAAGTGATATGTAGCCTGATATTATCAGATTGCTATAGTGGGTTTCGAATATTTTAGACGATTTTTTTTTCATCTGCTCATTTCAGCTCTGCTGCAGAATGAGCCCGCCCGAGAAGACTGTCGCCCGTCAAAACGGTCACATATGTTGGCTATTTGACAATAGACGATCTAAAAGCTCACAACCATTCTACTTTTATTTACAAGCAACTTCAGAAAAACAAGCCCAATGTGGCTTATAATAATCAGACCAGGCAACACTGCAGACAAGGAGATAGGAGAGCGTATATTGGATTGGGGATAATGGCTGGCACAGTCTTCTCTTACAGGTAATGGAATCTGACACAGTGATTGGTAAAGCAGGTGTCCCATAATAGCAACTTTTGCGGGGGAACGCCCCTTGCCTAGTCCTAAATCCGTGGCTTTAGCAACTTAAACCTGGAATAGGGCCACAAATTTCTCTCTTGGGTCTTGAGCTAAAATGTTTGGGAACCACTGCTCTACACTGCGGGCCACAAGTGAACACTGCGTCTCATAATTCCAGTGGTAGACAGTAAAGGTAATTTACTTGAGTATTATTACTTTTGCTATATTTGAATTTGAATCTTGAAAAGCAACAGTTTTGGACATATGGGGTTTCCATTTTTTTAAGTATTAAAGTATAAAACACAACTTGTGTGGCCTACTGGACTACAGTGTGCACAATACATTTGGATACACAGACAGTACCTTAGAAATGTTTGATACTTTCATGCCGCTATATTTCAAAGAAAAACATTGTAGACATTTCTAGGATGGAAAAAGGTACATTAAGAATTAGCCATTTAAGCCCCGTCTCAAATATAGTGAGCCGTGTTGTGAGCTTGTAGATCGGCTATTTCACTATTATTGATTGTTTTATTTTGTGTGAAATCCAGCAGTGCATTGACATAAAAAACGTGTACTTTTATAAAAAACATGGACTTTTGATTTACATTTAGTACTTTAACTCAAATACAAATTGTAAAGAGAAACCTTCACTTGTAGTTTAGTAATATGTGACCGGGAGGAGTAATCTAGACTTTGACTCAAGTACCGGGCGTGATGAGTACTTTGTCCACCACTGCCATTATTCCATCTGTCAGACAGACAGACAGACAGACATAAAAGTACATTCCAATAAGCAGGGTTTGGCAGGGTTTTAACAGTCAGACCTGACTGTGCTTGCAGTGGGAGAGTACAGGACAGGAAAATACGAGGTAATATTTTCCACCCGTGCCCCTAACACACAAGCAGTGCACTGAGCGGTGTGTGTGTGTGTGTGCGTGTTAGTGTGCGTGTGCGTGCGTGCGTGCGTGCGTGCGTGCGTGCGTGCGTGCGTGTGTGTGCCCCAGGGGCTGGAAGCATTAATGACACACTATGTCTATAATCATGAGTCATCCATAGAAGGAGGATGGTGTCCGTGTAGTAAATACTTGGGGCCCTTATTGGTTCACCCTGCTTGTCTGCTTGCCCATTTAGACCTGAGGCCCATTCTAAAAACGCCTTCTAAATCCTAAAGTTTTCTGAAAAACATTTGTTTTTAATAATAATATTAATAATAATAATATTGCTACATAGCAACAATATAATGTGACACAGATGCTGTCCTGTGGTAGATTGGGCCATCCCTAATTTGGTCATGTCATTAAACAATATTGAATTGTAAGTCAAATAGTGAAAATAGCCAAACTACAACCTATTATGACATGGCCATGTCAATAGGGTCGCTAGGGTCAACGTGGCTAAAGGACCATTTCACAATTTTTCAACCTCATGTTCTGTAATTGGCCTCACAAAGGCTCATTATAAGATGGCACCCATTTCTGTCCAGATACTTTTGCTCTGTGTTTCAGGGGAGGGCTGGGGACAGTTCAGAAACCTGCCTGCCAGTGACATCATAAACCTAATAGTAACTATAGACTGTCACTTTCTGGAAAGTTAGCACACTGATATAGAAGACATTGTGTTCAATCCATTTAAATTTAAAGTAAAGCATATAGGTGTGAAATCTTGTTTACTACCAAGGATGTCACACAGAGAATGTATACTGTGAGCATTATTAGTGAGGACCTACAGTATATGGAGATAGTGTTGAACAATTAATACATTTTCGTTTCAGTGGTTCATTCCATGGGCTGTGTTTCTGTCTGTCCATCCGTCTAGCCGTCCATCCATCTATCCATCCATCCATCCATCTTTCCATCCATCTATCCGTCCATCCGTACATCCATCCATCCATCCATCCATCCCATCTTTCCATCCATCTTTCCATCCATCTATCCGTCCATCCGTACATCCATCCATCCATCCCATCCATCCATCCATCCATCCATCCATCCATCCATCCATCCATCCATCCATCCATCCATCCATCCATCGATCGATCCATCCATCCATCCATCCATCCATCCATCCATCCATCCATCCATCCATCCATCCATCCATCCATCCATCCATCGTATCCATCCATCCATCCATCCATCCATCCATCCATCCATCCATCGTATCTATCTATCTATCTATCTATCTATCTATCTATTCATTTATTGAACTTTGGTCTTACTTTGGAGGTATTTTTGGATGAATCTGTTATGTTTCTCTGTAACCATGTCCATGCTGCATTGACAACTGAATTCCCCCCAAGAAATGACTCAACTTGATCTTGACAGCATCTGTTCTCATGTCCTCCATGTGAAAACAGTATCCATTGTCAGCTCAAGGTAAAAGGCAACCAAAAAAAAAAGAAGAGAGACACTGTAAACCGTTGCTGTTGGGCAGAAACCTCTTATCTCATATATTCTATACATCTCCATCGTTTTTCCGTAAACAAATGCCCTACGTGATCATTCCACAGTGTCACACAAAAGCATCAAAAGTAGCAGATCTACAATCTCGAAATGAGCTTGTCGATCTGCTACTTTTGATATATTTGAATTTGAACCCTGAAAAGTAACAGTTTTGGACATTTGGAGGTCAGGTTTCCACCCGACAGAGACAAAAACAGTTTTTTTTTGGGTTAATTGTTTCCCCTTACACTCGAAAAACTATAAGACGTATGACTGCATTTTTTAAATGTATTTTTAATTCAAATTGAAAAAAAAAAGAAAAAAGTACTAAAGTATAAAACATAAGCAAATACTTCTGTGGCCTACTGGCCTACAGTGTGCACAATAAATGTGGATACAGTCATAGACTGACAGACTCTATAGACAGCTATCATCCTTACAGAGCCATGCTGTAAATAAAAAAGGAAAAAGGAAAAAAATCTTTGAAATACACAAATTGAATTGAGAATTATTATGTTTGATCCCAGCACTGAATTCTTCACAGACGTCAGCAGCAGCTGAGGTCTGTGGCCATGGGGGAGAAAAAAAAATGCCTTCGAAAACATCAAACGCCTGACATCATGGCTAGGCTACAGATTTATTAGGAAATTCCTCCTCATATTTTCTGTTGTAAAAAACCCAGAGAAGGAGGGCTGAACTCGACGGTAATCATTCATACTTGTGTCTCCACACAAATGGAATCATCGTAAGGCTACTCAGCCTTCTGCTCCTCAGCCAGGCTTTCCATTCTCTAAATCAGTGCTTGCCAAACGGTGGGTCGGGTGCCGTTTTGGAGTCGCTGTTCCATTTTAATGGGTTATTGTGATTTTATTGTAATTCTTTCTTGTCTAGTTACACCAACATTGTTCATGTGAAGTAGTTTGTTTATGCTTATTCATTGAAATGATAGGGGGGGGGGGGCGAATTGACGAGTATATGGTGTTTTCAATGGTTTACGCTAGAGGGCGCTGTTCTGTAGCCTGTGAATGATGATGATGATGATGATGAAGAGCACAGCCAAAGATCACGTGATCACAACAAAACTTTTTGGTTTAGGATTTTAGGATTTATGAAAATCCATTTTGCTCTGCTTTCTGGCGAAAACAAGCCACATTCAACTGCCCATAACTATGGAATGGATTATTGCGGTGGCAAATTTTTTCTCCGATTCTTCAAGAATCCCCCCTACGTCTTTTAAAGTGATCGGCGGGTGGATCTTTGTGAAGAAAAATATCCTATGATTTTTCAAAGTTTAGTGAAAACGCTCAGAAAGTGATATGTGTTGGTTAAAACAAAGTTTTTTGTTAAAAAGGTTAAAGCACTATATTCTGATAGTAATCATTGCTATAGAGAGAGTTTGTTCAGTAACAAGAGTCTCCCTGTCTCTCCAGCGCTTAAGCATGAATACATTTTCAGGTGGGTTGCCAATTTCAGTGTTCCCGTTTCAATGTTGTCTGCTCATTTCTTTGTGTCATCACTTGCAATTGCACTTATTTATCCTGTTCCTGTATCCTGTATGAGTTCTCTCTCCTGATTGGATTAAATAGGTATCCCCTTTACTAAAGAGCTGGCGAGACAGGGAGACCCTTGTTACTGAACAAAGTTAATAATAATGTTATACAACTATAAAAGTGTTCATTTAACTCTAGAGTGTACAAATGGAACCAATTATTTGGTTCGCTGTGTACACTCGGAGTTACAGAGCTGTAAGGGTCCATTTGGAGCCCTGGTTGTCCCCGGACCCCCAGAAACCAGTACTCTAAGAGGTTTTCTCGGTGTATTCTCACTCTGACGGGTCTGAGCTTTGATGGCGGCAGCAGCCATGCGTCCTGTTGAAATGTCCTTGGCCCAGATGCTATACCTGCTACCTCACTGGACCATGACATTGAACACATTGTCACTGTTGAGTGGAAACCTTGAGTGGAATGTCCAAAACCCTGTAGAAAAGAACCTGTAGCTTAGAGATCGGCTATTTCCGCTACTTTTGCTGTGGTATAGGGAATAGGCTCTATGCACAGCAGCCATTTTTGAGAAAAATTCTTACTTCCTTCACAGGTGTTACCAATGATACTAATGAAGGCTCTGTTCCATTCTGGTCAAACTGAGTCAGGGTGCTGATATTGAGCATGTTGGCTCACTAGAAATACTAGTGGGTCTCATAATGTGGTCCAGGAACCCTCATGGTTCCTTGAGGGGGTGTAACTCTGAGAGTGTACAAATGGAACCAAATGGACCCTCCCGGGTCCATTTGGCTCCATTTGTACACTCTCAGAGTTTTGGGGGTCCTTGAAAATAAGACAACCACTATGCCACACTAAATGGAACAGAGCTTTAATTAGTATCATTGGTAACACCTGTGAAGGAAGTAAGGAAGGGGCACAATTCATTCCCAATATGGCTGCTGTGCATAGAGCCTATTCATTTACGGGAAAAAAACAAAAAGTAGAACAATCGGAATCAACTTTATTGTCACATCGCAGGTTTACAGGTGTAAAGAAGTGAGTGAATTCTTTTTTTTTGTGCAAGCTCCTTGATTTTTGTTGTTTTCAGGATGAGAAAAAGACAAGTGTGGGGGGCAGGGAGAAAATAAATCAAACAGTGAGAAACATATCCAACATGTCAAGGAGAGGCAAAAAAAGACATCTACATCATTGGTTCTCAAAGTGGGGCCCCCCAGCAAAATGTGTTAATATAGCATCACACTCATTTGAACCACTTTAACCTTTTATACTATGGCTATTCAAAAATAGCAGATATACAAGCTCATAGCGCGGCACCAAGTGTAGATCTGCTAATTTTGAAAAATCTTGAACGTTTTTGCAAATCTTTGAGTATATTTTTGAAAGTGAACATTTGTAACTCAATTCTTTGCTACTGGGGGGTCCCTGGAACAAAATATTTTGAGATGGGGGTCCGCGGCCAAATACATATCATTTAGGGGATCCTTGACGTGAAAAAGTTTGAGAACAACAGTTTTAGGGTTTAAGTTTTTTTTTTGCCTCGATAATGGAGATACAAGGTTTCTTGCTCGACCGGGCTGACATACAGGTCGTCTAGGGTTGGGACAGCCGCGCCTGCGTTCAATTAGGTTAACAAAAAACATCTTGCGGCAGCGGGTTCACCGCCGGCCAAATCACTCACAGACAGTAGCTGATGTGTCACTTTAACACAGCCGGGATGCAAGCAGACTAGCTGTGGTTTGGAAGCATTCTGTGGTGGAAGATTCATTTTCTTGTTTTACTTAAGTAAAAGTAATAACACCACAATGTAGAAAAACTATGTTATGAGTATCACAATGTAGAAATACAATGTTATGAGAATATGAGTATGTCTTGAATACGTTTTTTTTAAGTAGAAAACGATTGACTTACTATCAAAATATACTTATCATATCATAAGTGAAAAATACTCCATGCAATGTTCCATTTCACAAGAGTTTTTTTCAATGGTTTTCAAAAGCTGTCCAAATCTTTCTAAAACAGCAGATCTGCAGCTCACAACGCAGCAATGCGTTGTGAGCTTGTAGAGCTTGTAGGCTTTATTGATATATGTTTTGTAATAATAACCAAGGGCTGATCTAAATATACAACTTGTAACTAAATCAATTGTTTTCAATTAATTGTAGCAAAGTGAGATGTAGTAGAGTAGAAGTATTGAAAGATTGACATACTCAAGTAAAGTAAAAGCACCACAAAATAAGTGCAGTACTCAGTTACTTTCCACGGCTGCGGTTTTGGAAACTCTGGAGGTCTCTGTCTCCCGGCAGGGAGGCCCGCATTAGCGTTTTCCGACCGCAGTGGGATGGGAACCGATAAGTCATTACCTCGGCCAGAGTGCCGCGCGGCTTTCTCCTTTTCAATTTCCATGTTAGTCCAACAGCAACATGTTTAAATAATGCTTAATCACTCACAAAGCCACAGTCAGGACGAGGTGGGCTCCGACAAGGCCGTGGAACCCCAGCTGCCAGGAGTGGCTTAGAGGGACATCCATCATGGAACTGCTGTGATCTCCAGGGCCATAGAAGACATGTGGGTGGTCGTGTGTCCTCACTAGACCGGGACCAACCATTTATACTTAACTCACATGAGCGCAGCCCTACAAGTTCAGTGGCCTTTTGGATAGAGTGTCTGCCCTGAGATTTGGGAGGTCAGGGTTCGATTCGGTGGGAAAAGTACTCAAATGTTTTACTTAAGTAAAAGTGCCAATACTGCGATGTAAAAAATACTCTGTCAAAAGTAAAAGTCCAGAATTCAAATTGTACTTGAACAGTATTGGCATCAAAATGTACTTAAAGTACCAACAGTACTCATTGTGCAGAATGTCCCATTTCATGTGTATAAACATCTTTTGAAAATAGCAGATCTACAAACAACCAATGCGTCGCATTGTGAGCTTGTAGATCGGCCATTTTCATATGGCCGAAATGTATATAGGGCTGAAGTGGTTAATGTATGTTTTGTAATAATACTAAAAATCTACAAAGTAACTGGTAGCTAAAGTTTTCAAATAATTGTAGTGGAGTAAAAGTACAATATTTGTCTAAGAGAAGAACGCTGGAGCAGCACGGACAATTTAAGCCTTTTATTGATACAGTGCAAGTAAAAGATTGACTGACGTTTCGGTCTTTCGACCTTCCTCAGAGTCATGACAATATTTGTCTCTGAGATGTAGTGGAGTAGAAGTAAAAGTATTGGAAATACTCAAGTAAAGTACAAATACCTCAAAATTGTACTGAAGTACAGTACTTAAGTAAATGTACTTGTTACTTTACACCACTGCTAGCGCCTTATACATCAAGCCGCCTCACGCTACAGAAACAGGAGATACACTCGTACCCTATTAGTTGGGTAATTTATGGCACTTCCGTGACCGTGGAGAGTGAAGGTCCGTTTCTCAATGGATTTGTCATCTAGGAGGGTTATTAAACAAATTTAGCCGGGGTGTCTTTTTTAAAACGGCGGGGAAAATTTGTGGGAGACCAAAATCCAAAATGGCTGCCGTGAAAATGAACTTTTTAATGGTTTGACCTACAATGATGCACAATACATGGTTTCAGAGCTTATTTTGGTCAAGGAATACATATATGGTGTTTATATAATGATTTGACCTATTGTCGACCTTCAAATGCAAGATGGCTGCCAATTATGAGCTCCAAAAGGGAGTTTTTTTCAAAATCGTCGCAGAGCCTTCATATTAGGCTCAAATAAGCTCTGCTCATGATGAGTTGAATAATATACAGTATAAGTACGCAGAAGTAATCTCTGAGGTCAATAAAGTCAATGTTTGTGTGTAAACAGCAGTTGCTGATTTGCGGTTTCCCATTAAATAGGGTAGGCTACTGAGAATATGGTGTCCAGTTCATCCCATCACATTTTCATAATGAACCAAAAATTAATTGTGCAGTATAACCTAACATAAAATAGTATTATGTATGCAAAGCTAGAAAGGTTAGTTGCTTGAGTTGATTTAAAGGTCAACTCATTTGTCACCCTTATTTTGTGGTATTGCTCCCTGTTTCCTGTCTGCCTAGTTACTGTTACCTGCCTTGTCTAACCAATCTTGTGATTTTGTCAGTGTTTCCACCTGTGTTCTCTTACTCGCCCAGCCTATCCCTGTGTTGATTGTCTGTTGAGTTCACCTGTGTCCTGTTAATCCCTGTCTATTTAAGGCCTGTGTTTGCACTGTGGTCTTGTTGGTCTGTAGTCCTGTGAGGTGAGGTTTTTAGTTGTTGTTCTTTGTGCTCAAGCATCTTGGACATTAGAGCGTCTGCCATTCCAGATCCCTTGAATCGCTTGTAGATGGCATAGATGTAGGACATCAGCTGGTGGAAAGTTACGAGGATTGGGAGGATGTCCTTGAACATTTCTGGATTCTCCGCCTTGAGCTGAGTTGAGCGTCTTATACTGTAGGTGGGCAGGTCACCAACAAGAAAGGAGAATGGAATGTTCTTCTGCTGCATGGCCTCCACATGTTTCACCATTATGTCATTCACCACTGACTTGCTTGGAGGTTCATTGTAGGTTGTGTGGTAATTAGGCTTGCTCTTGTTGGGTGGTGGATGACAGCAGGACTGGGCACCACTGTATCCTGGAACTCGCTGCTGTTCAGGTGGTGGTCTTGTGCCATGATTGCCTACACGAGACAGTGCATGTATTAAAGAGCAAGCACGCTGCGGAGCTGACCCATCCACTGGTGGATCTACCCTGGGACAAGCAGGTGACTCACTCTTGCTACCAGGGGGGGCATCTGTACTGGCAAACCTTTGTCAGTTCTGCACACTTCTACTTTAGCTGTGCAGAGATTTCATTCTTCTTGGCGAGCGTTTCAGCAGTCTCTTCGCCTGGTTTCTTTTCATTGCTCTCTGGCTGCATGTACATGACATTTGTTCGATGGACTCCTGTAGAGTCACCTGTCATAGTGTCAATCTTGAAGTCGTCATTGTCGATGATCACGATAGCTGGCTTGCTGTCTGCGTCATAGAGGAGGAGCAGTGTATCTCCATAGCTGATGCAGACACCGCTCTTGTGCAGTGTCTACCAGATCTTTACTCCTTGTCATGCCATGGACATTTACTCCCAGGTTGATAGCAAAGCTCCGCAGCGTGCTCGCTCTGTGATGCACTGTCTCGTGTAGACAATCATGGTACAAGACCACCACCCGAAGAGCAACGAGTTCCAGGATACAGTGGTGCCCAGTCCTGCTGTCATCCACCACCCAACAAGAGCAAGCCTTATTACCACACAACATACAATTAACCTTCAAGCAAGTCAGTGGTGAATGACATAATGGTGAAACATGTGGAGGCCATGCGGCAGAAGAATATTCCATTCTCCTTTCTTGTTGGTGACCTGCCCACCTACAAGACGCTCAATGAGCTCAAGGCGGAGAATCCAGAAATGTTGGAATGAAGGACATCCTCCCAATCCTCGTACCTTTCCACCAGCTGATGTCCTACATCTATGCCATCTGCAAGCGATTCAAGGGCTCTGGAATTGCAGACACTCTGGTTACAGCAGGGGTAGTAGTGGAGGGGTTGGTAGACCAAGCACTACGAGGAAAGAACTACAGACGGGGCGTGCGGTGCATACTGCTCTGGAGAGAGGTTCTTATCCAAAATCACTTGTCCAAGATTCTTGAGTACAAAGAACAACGACTAAAAACCTCACATGACAAAGGTCTACAGACCAACAAAAACACAATGCAAACACAGGGCTTAAATAGACAGGGATTAACAGGACACAGGCAAACTCAACAGACAATCAACACTGGGATAGGCTGGGGAACTAGGAGGACACAGGTGGAAACACTGACAAAATTACAAGGCTGGTTAAGGCAGGTAAAAGTAACTAGACAGGAAACACTGGGATCAATAATACAAAATAAGGGTGACAAATGAGTTGACCTTTAAATTCACCTCAAGCAACTAACCTTTCTAGCTTTGCATACAGAATACTATTTTATGTTAGGCTATACTGCACAATTACTTTTTGGTTCATTATGAAAATGTGATGGGATGAACTGGACACCATATTCTCAGTAGCCTACCCTATTTAATGGGAAACCGCTAATCAGCAACTGCTGTTTACACACAAACATTGACTTTATTGACCTCAGAGATTACTTCTGTGTACTTATACTGTATATTATTCAACTCATCATGAGCAGCTTTCATTTGAGCCTAATATGAAGGCTTTGTGACGATTTTGAAAAAAACTCCCTTTTGGAGCTCATAATTGGAAGCCATCTTGCATTTGAAGGTCGACAATAGGTCAAATCATTATATAAACACCATATATGTATTCCTTGACCAAAATAAGCTCTGAAACCATGTATTGTGCATCATTGTAGGTCAAACCATTAAAAAGTTCATTTTCACGGCAGCCATTTTGGATTTTGGTCTCCCACAAATTTTCCCCGCCGTTTTAAAAAAGACACCCCGGCTAAATTTGTTTAATAACCCTCCTAGATGACAAATCCATTGAGAAACGGACCTTCGCTCTCCACGGTCACGGAAGTGCCATAAATGACCCAACTATATGGGCCACATGGTTCGGACGGCAAGGATTACTTATATAAACCCTAATGTCCCTGTTCTAGGGCAAACATTCAGAGAAAATAGCAGATCTGGTACATGTTTGAACTGATGTAGTTTGATGGGTAGTTTATGTAGCTATTTTGTGTAAGGGATCTTGAATCCTTGTGTCTACCTACACTGAATTGATATTTACCAGTTACAGTTCATTACATGTTTTATGCTAAATTTGTATGTAGTTATTTAATTCACAACTTCTTTTAAATGCTGATTTAGTACACTGTGAATTAAACTGTACCTCATGTGACAGTTACATTATAGGGCATATAAGTTGACTGAGGACAACTTGTGTGAGGTTCAGTGAGATGTCTAGCCCAGATGTAATTCCCAGACCAGTACACTCATGTGTGAAGATTTATTCCCAGTGATGGAAATGTCTAGTTTCATGGATGGCTGACACTCAGTTATGTAGCAGACAGCTATGTAATAGGCTTGCTAAGAAAATCCAACCCCTTTACAACCGAGTCAATGGATGAATACTTTGTTTTATTATCTTTATGCCGGTAAATTAACCCTTAACCCACAACCTTAACCTCTGCTACAAGTTACAAAAGGTTAAGTGCACACATGGAAAATGGAAAAGGATGGTACTTTACAAACTTTAGCATCTCTCTTTTAGTTGCATTCACTCTGCAAAATACTTTGGGATTTCCTTTTGATCACCTCATTAAAAGTAATTTTATTGACTTTGCATGGCTTCTGTTTGTTCCCGGAATATGTGTGTGTGTGCGTGTGTGCGTGCGTGCGTGTGTGTGTGTGTGTGTATATGCATTGTGAGCTTGTAGATCGGCTACTTTCGGCTAATGTTCCCTTCGGAATAGGGACGCTAGTGTGAAGTGGTTAATATAAAAAATGAAAAATAAAAAAAAGTTCCTATCACACAAAGATTTGGTGCCCCCCCCCCTATAGTAACTCTGAACTGAAGACCCCCTAGGGGTCCCGGACCCCCGTTGAAGACCGCTGCACTACACTCCATGACAGTGTAGCTGGCAATGCTTTGTCATTTTCTACCTTTACTGAATTACTTTTCTACCTACTGAATTGTTTTCCATAAGAAAGGGACGTACAATTTGAAATTTGAACCTCCCCTAAAAACGCAAACTAAAGACCAATTATTTTACCAACATTGAGACTGGATGCACAGGTGATTGTTTCATGCAATCAATTCTCAACCTGTTGTTTCGTGAGCTTGTACATCTGCTATTTTAGCAATTTATGAAAATAAACAACAAAATTTCATTTCCCATCCCCAAATTGATTACTATAGTAAAAATCGATTATTTTATAAAATCAATTTGTTTGATGTATATGACAGATATCACAACATATTGTTTATTAAACCAAAACAATAATAATAATTCCAGACTAAATACCATTCCCTGGCCTGGACCACTGGCGTAGCGGTCCAGGCACCTAGGCTCAATGTAGCCTGTCAGCGTGTCGCGGGTTCGACTCCCGATCATGATGGCCTTTGCTGCATGTCTCTCCTCTTCTCTGTCAGCCTGTCAGATGAAGGCATAAAAAAGCCCCCCTAAAAAAAATACAGAAAAGGATTGGGATATTTTTTTTTTCCGTATCCCCCCTTTTCTCTTTTATTTTTTCTCCCCATAACCCCCCCACCCCAGGGGACTATGACCATGCTGTCAACCAGACAGACAATGCATAATATCAAAGGCTAAGTAAAGGAAACACAAATAAAAAATGCATTAACAAAACAAAAAAAAATAGTAACAAAAACTAAAGCTTGTAAGTGCATACAGTTGTAGCATATATATTTTTGAGTGGTAGGTGTTGTGTACAGGTTTACAGTGCCAATTTACCATATACAAACATACATGTAGGGGGGGAAAAAAGGGTACACATGCCATGAAGTATCAGCCTTCTATACAGTCGGCCAGGGGTCGCCCAGAACATAAAAGGGAAGATGATTAGAAACAAAGAAATTAGGATTGTACGGTTGTTACACACCGGGGCGATTTTTTCGTGCGAATAATGCGGGTTTTTTTAAAACCTTATAAAGTCAATGGCTCCGTACATGGAGCGAAAAAGCGAAGCGAAAAGGCGTCTTTTAATTATTCGGAACAAGTCCGAATTTTGCGTATATTCGCTATTTTCGCCGGTGTCGCCCGGTGTGTAAGGACCCTTAGAGTCCCCCCCCCCCAAACAAGTTAAACTGGAGGGAGAGCGTTTTTGGTTTTGGAAATTTGTAAGTGTTTGGAAAACAAAAAGACAAATCCTAATACCTCACCTCTCTTCTCCCTCCTCCAAACAATCCAGACCACTGTTAGGTCTACATGGCACCAATGCCCACATGGAAGCCATTAGGCAGGGTAGCATGGTGCCCCTGACTGTGGTTTGGTCATGTTGGGTTTGGTAGGTGGGCCAGGGGGGGGGACGACGACACGCTGGCTCACTGCAACCACACAGCACAGCCTGATAAAGAGCTGCAGTCAACACGTGAGCCAAGACAGCCAACGGTGGAAAAAACGGAGTGACATCATTGGAATGTGGACAGCTAGGCTTGCTTTTAGAGTTTGGGTGATAATGGCATCCTCTTTATCCATTAAGACCGGTAACGCATCTGTGTCATTTTAAGATTTATTTGGCTATTAAGAAATAGCAGATATACAAGCTCATATAATGAGTGATTTTTTTTTTTTTTTTTTTTTTTTTTACTCAAATCTTTGCTTCTGGGGATTCTACAAATGTCATCTAAATCCTAAGAGTAAATATAGCTGCAAGCAGCGATAATACGGGGCCAGGTAATGAAGAGAGAAAAAAAGAAAGAAGCAATGATAAGTAATATGCACAATAAGCCATTGAAACATAGAATACTGAACTTGAGAGAAAGAGGACCATGCAATTAACATGAGGATTTTAAACCCTCACTAACCCTAACCTCAGTAAAACAACGCCTAAGCCTATCCTCAAGACACACTATGTGTTATCCGAATAATGCCAAATCATGATCACCTCAATACATTGTCGTGGACAGGGATCGAACCAGCAACGTACGGACTCCAAGACTGCCTTTCTTCTCATTGAGCTAGATATATGGCCTCCCTGATAGTGTCTGTTGATATTTATAAGTATTTCCGTTCATTTTGAACCAGGCCTCTGTGTCCCGAACTACTCTAGATCACTGGTTCACAAACCATTTACCAATAAAGGCATTTTTGTGTCTCCTCAGAACGAAAACTAGTGAAAGTAGCCGATCTACAAGCTCACAAAACGTTGCTATCTGAAAAGTTGTGAGGTTGTAGATCGGCTATTTTCAAAATGAAGTATATCATACATTAAAAGAGAGACAAAACTATAAGTAATATGCACAATAAGCCATAGAAGACTGAGCTTAAGGTCATGTTTTTTGCAATAACACCTCTCACCGAGAGAGAGAGAGGAGGAATAGATTGAAGAGAGATAGAAGCAGATTGGATTGATTGGACATCTCAACCTATTGCCATTAACAGGAATCGAACCCTCAACCTTCGGATTGACAGGCTGCAACACTACCTATAGTGCTATAGCTTTGTCCAGGCTGAGGTTGTCTGTTGAAGATAAAAGTGAACCAGTGAAAGCAGCCGATCTACAAGCTCAGAAACACGTTGCTATCTGAAAAGTTTTGAGATTGTAGATCGGCTATTTTCACAATGAAGTTTGTCATACATTGCAAAAACATGCTCTCTCCAAGAAGCATTTCATCATTACCTTTAACAGTTGCACATGCATTAATTGATACAGTCATGTTTTGTGCGATACAATTGAAAAGTAGCCAGAGAGAGAGAGAGAGAGAGAGAGAGAGAGAGAGAGAGAGAGAGAGAGAGAGAGAGAGAGAGAGAGAGAGAGAGAGAGAGAGAGAGAGAGAGAGAGAGAGAGAGAGAGAGAGAGAGACACAGACAGACAGACAGACAGACAGACAGACAGACAGACAGACAGACAGACAGACAGACAGACAGACAAGAGAGTATGTCATACATTGACAAAAAATACTCTTGTTGCTATCTGAAAAGTTGTGAGATTGTAGATCAGCTATTTTCACAATGAAGTATGTCATACATTGACAACAATACTTTCAAAGAAGCATTTCATGTTATCTTTAACATTTGCACATACATTATTTGATGCATTCATGTTGTGTGCAATGCAGCTTTAATGAATCCTGCATCAAGTGAGGTTTGAACTGGCGACCTTGAGATTGTGAGGCATTCATTTAAGGGAGACGCCATTGGACCAACAGACAAGTAACTGTGAAAAAGGAGATCAGACAGATGATACAGTTTCACGCAAATAGCTGAAAAATCCTGGGTTTAAGTGTTTTTCAAACTGCTCAAAATTGCGGACAATCTAAGGGCGGAGCTTACTGGTCAAAGCGATAGATGTGTTCCTCATGAGTCAAGGCACAAGTGTAAGCAAGTTTCACAACTTTCGGCTGTTTAAAGTTTGCATTTTCAAAAAATTGCTATAGCGCCCCCCTTTGGCCAATTGGAGTGAGATTGGTTTCAGTGATATTTGGAATGACTCTCTACATTACTGCAACGTTTCAAAGAAATGTGAGTCTTGCATGTATGTGTTAGGGGCAGATGAATAATTTTCATAAAACTGCAATAGTTAAAATCTATGGAATCCTGGGATTTTGGAGCAATCTGCACGAAACGTTTAACACTTGAACTTTGGACCTCTGCCGACAACTTCTAGGCGGCGGAAAGTGAAAAAATGCAGAAATTAGGAGCCAATGGCTGTTTTTCATATAATTCAAAATGGTGGGCGATCTAAAGGTCAGAGGTCAAAAGTCAGACCACAAAAGTTGTCGGGCATGAAGAGACGCATGTGTGTATCGAAGTTTCATGGTTGTAGGTGAAACAGGGCATGAGTTGTACCTGTTCAAAGTTGGCACTTTCAATTGAGTGCTATAGCGCCACCCTTTGACGAATGAGTGTGAGAATTATTTCCTGGTAGTTTTTCATGAGCATCTACCATATGGCCGAGTTTCGTAAAAAGCGTATGCACGGTTAAGCCAGAACTGGCAAAAACAAGTATTTTTCAAACTGCTCAAAATTGCGGAAAATCTAAGGGCGGAGCTTAATGGTCAAATCGATACGTGTGTTCCTCATGAGTCAAGGCACATGTGTAAGAAAGTTTCACGACTTTTGGCCAAACGAGGCATGACTTATGCCTGTTTAAAGTCTGCATTTTCAAAAAATTGCTATAGCGCCCCCCTTTGGCCAATTGGAGTAAGATTGGTTTCAGTGATATTTGGAATGACCCTGTACATTTCTGCAAAGTTTCAAAGAAATGTGAGTCTGCATGTATGTTTTAGGCGCAGATGAATAATTTTCATAAAACTGCAATAGACTAATGACTGTTTTTCATATAATTCAAAATGGTGGGAGATCTAAAGGTCAGAGGTCAAAAGTCAGAGGGTGAAAGTTGTTCAGCATGAGGAGACGCATATGTGTATCCAAGTTTCATGGCTGTAGGTCAAACAGGGCATGAGTTGTACCTGTTCAAAGTTGCCATTTTCAATTGAGTGCTATAGCGCCACCTTTGGACGAAAGATTGTGAGAATTATTTCTTGATAGTTTTTCATGACCATCTACCATATGGCCGAGTTTCGTAAAAAGCGACTGCACGGTTCAGCCAGAACTGCGAAAAGTGGCAGAAGAAGAAAAAGAAGAAGTGACAGAATACTGCCAATAACAAAACAGGTCCAGAGCTGAGCTCTGGCCCCGTAAAAATACATTGAAAAAGTAAAACATTTATGTTGCTATAATATCAATGGTTCTCAATTAAAACTAACCTACAATCACTCCCTATGCACACTTAAAACTAACCTAAAATCACTCCCTATGCACACTTAAAACGACCATAAAATCACTCCCTATGCACACTTAAAACTAACCTAAAATCACTCCCTGTATGCACACTTAAAACTAACCTAAAGTCACTGCCTATGCACACTTAGAACAAACCTAAAACCCTATATATATATATATATATATATATATATATATATATATATATATATATATATATATATATATATATTATATTTCGGCCATTTAGAAATAGCCGATTTACAAGCTCACAATGCTTCTTCTTTCGTGTATCGTCGTCATATGTCCAGTTCAGTGTCACAAAGCCACGCTCTCGTCTCTGGTCCCACTTGGAAGAGGCCAGCCTCTGAAGGAGGTCTGTACAGAGGACAGGTGGTGATTATGATTGGTCGGCAGTCTGCTCAGGCTCGCCACACTCGCATACTGCGCTGTCTGCCAGGCCCCACTCCTTCATGGACAATAGGCTCTATGCACAGCAGCCATATTATCACTTCCTTCACAGGTGTTACCAATGATACTAATGAAGGCTCTGTTCCATTTAGTGTAGCACAGTGGTTTCCACGACCCCCATAACTCTGAGAGTGTACACTCTCAGAGTTACACACCTGTAAGGGGCCATTTGGAAGCCCATGACCCCAACTGTAGACCCACTGGTGTAACCAGTGTTTCCAGTGAGCTAACATGCACAATATCAGCACCCTGACCTGACTCTGTTTGACCAGAATGGAACAGAGCCTTCATTAGTATCATTGGTAACACCTGTGAATGTCTTCATAATATGGTTGCTGTGAATAGAGCCTATTTGAAGCGACCAACCCCAGTACGGAGGCGGTTCAGTAGGGTCCAATGCCGGCGTGGTAGATGTTCTCCTTCGACTCCATTTCCCGGGATGTGATGGTGCAGACGTGTGAGCTCAGCCGACTCCCGTTCCTGCTTCCAGGAAGTTGCTAGCCATGCCCTTGTAGATAGGTCTTCAGGGATGGAACCAAGCATCTCTTGGGCAGCAACTCTAACCCTAATCCTAACCCCACCCTGAATTGTTTCCTAATTGTAATCCACAACGTCTGTTTCTCAAATTCTACTATACTTGTGGGGATATTTGGCAAGAATAGTAATACAAGTATACGCAGGCATGTGTGCACGCACACACACACACACACACACACACACGCGCGCACACCCACCCACCCACACACACACACACACACACACACACACACACACACACACACACACACACACACACACACAGCTAGCCTCCTGCAGATACACGCTGTAAAACCTCATTGTTTACGAGTGGATGTCATCAGCCTTGTCAGCTCTATGTCCATTAATGGACTGATAAGTAATTCATAATTAAGTAAATGGACTGACAATAGAATAGAATAGCACTATGCATATATAGCAGCGTTTCTCAAAGTGGGTGCCGTGACCCAAGTCCAGGGGTGCCGCATAATACTTTGATAATATTTGGAATTGATCAATATCACTTCAGTTTTACCACTTAGACCCTCTAAAGGTCTACTTAGTAAAAACGAACCTGAGTTGCACTGCTATTTTTGGCGAGTAGCAGGTTAAACGTCAAGTATTAAGTTATTTATCCTAATGGAAACAGATAGTCTCTCAAGATTGTCTTGTGACATATTGTATCTTAGGGGGAAAGATTTACATATTTACGTAGTGTAATATGACAGATGTAAGGAGCTATACAGTAACAATGCAATTCAGGGGTGCCGTGAATGAAAACGTTATTTACAGGGGTGCCCTGAGACAAAAACGTTTGAGAACCACTGATATAGTGACATAGTGACCCTCATAGCAATTATGTTTGTTTTGTATTTTGAAATATAACACAACTGAATCTATCTTTTCTATAAATGCACAGAATCTGTGTGAATCTGTGTGCTTGTGTTTCCCCTGCATATCTGGAGAACCCCTCTGACCGATCAACTTCAGAGTGTATCGCTGAGGGAGTCTAGTGCTGATTGTAAGGGCGGTCAAACCAGTGGTTGTTCAGAAATGCTTAAATCCACAAATTTCTCCATCCATCTTCTTCCTTATATAATCACATATAGAGATCCCTGGTGTCATCAACAATGACATCATAGTGCTGTTGTTTTTTTAAATCTTTTTTATTGACCTTTATTTATTCAGGGTAATCCATTGAGAGCACGCTCTCTTTTGCGAGGACGCCCTGAGTACAGCACAATATACAATACAAAGCAATACACAGTCAAGTAAGATATAGTTAAATATAGAAAAACATTAAAGAAAATAATAATAATAATAATAATACAGAGAATACATCATGATGTAAGATCACAATGGGAATGCAAAACAGGTACACTATTTTTTCTTATTAGCTGTTCAATATGAATCTTGTAAGAAAGCTTCACGTCTAACCAAATGCGAGCAGAGAAAGGAAGAGGACTATAAAGTAGAAAATAGAAATAGAGTGCAGGAAGATTGGCCTCAAGCTCAATGCCAAGAAAACAAAAGTATTGACATTTAACACTGAGGAAAGAAATAATTGCCACTGCCGTGGCGGTGCTCGAGGTAGTCAAGGAATCCAAATATCTCGGGGCCTGGACTGCTCCTGGAGGGCACTTGCCTGGAATGCCCGGCATGGGTTGAGGAAGGTGTGGAAATCACATGGGAAGACCTCAAGAAGCAGCTGTTCGTAGCTACAATGCAGTCAGTACTGCTGTATGGGCCCGAGATATGGACGCTTACAGCACAACAGGAACAGTACCCTGGATGGCGTCTACACGAGAATGCTGCGAATGGCTCTTAGGTATCAGATGGGTGGACCACATCAAAAACGTGGACCTACCACGGGTCACAGACAAGGCACTGTGTCAGGCACCTGGAACTGGTGGCAAGCAAACTGACATTGTGGGAGCCAACCCTGCAGGGCACAGCCAGGAAAGGAAAGAGGTGCACCACCTACGTAGACACACTGCGGCGCGACAGTGGAGCTAACAACACTACAGAGCTCAAGATCCTGATGCTAGGCAGGAGAGTGTGGAACTTTCAGGCAACGATTCAAAGTTCATAACCACCACCATGGAGCTCGGGACTCGACTCCAGACCTTTTGCAACAATTTGTTTGTTGCAGTAATGCTGCTGTGATGCGCTCACAGGTGTTTGCTTAGAGTATTTTACAATGGCTTTGGACTCAGCCAATCACAGTCAACAACCAGAGCTATTTTATAATTGGATTAAAGAGTTGCAAATGCTTAAATTCATTGTATTGATGTGGGAAACTACAATTGTGGTTCTTCATGTTGTGTTCTTTTGTTTTGTATAGTGACATTTTATTGTGTTTTCTGGTTTGTTTGTTGCAGTTAGGTTTTACTTTAGGTGTGCTTCTTTACTTACTAGTAGTCTAGTCTAGTCTAGAGCATGGGTCTTCAAAAATGTTCAGGCCAAGGGCCCCTTAGCTGCAGGCAGAGATGAAGCAGGGACCCCCACTACATATTGTATAATATTGTGTTGCAGATTAAACCTTTTCATATAGATTTCATACAGTAGATGACTTCATGTTGTTTGACAGCACAGTGTTGTGTAAATTCATGGTTTTTGTTTTTGTTTACATATTATCTTTTCTTTAATTATGTTGGATACATGTATATTGTCAGACATTTTAACCACTTAAACCCTCAATACTTGACCTTGACTACAAATTCTTTATAAGCTCTCGTTTCCCTTTACACCAAATCTCTTCACCAAAAATAGCCGATCTACAAGCTCAGATTGGCTATTTTCGTCAAATAGGGATGAATAGGGATGCTGCTTATGCAGTTACTGTATATTCATCCTAAACATTTGGCAGCCCCCCTGTACTAATTCTGGATTTGGCGGACCCCATGTTGAAGACCCATGGTTTAGTGGTTCCTGTTTTCATTTGTATGTTACCTGTCTTGTCTCTCCCAGTGCTTACTGTTAATATTATATCCCTTTATCCTGTTGGCTCCAGCCAACCATGTGTTGACTGTAAATTATGTTCATCTGTGTCTTGTTACCGCTCGTGTGTGTGTGCGTGCGTGCGTGCGTGTGTGTGTGTGTGTGTGTGACACCTCTGTTTCCAGTGTGCCCCTGCCAGTTTGTAAAATATATGTTCTTGTGAGTGCCTGTTTGTAAAGTTTTTTTTTTTCCTGAGTATTTTTTTTCTGCTTATTATTATTTTTTGCTCTTGGTTATTAAACCGGTTGAACTCAATTCTGCTTCGCATCTGCGCTTGTCATCTTACTCAGGTCCTTGAAGTGACAGTTAAGTAGATTCTGATTCTGTTCTGATTCTGGGTCCCATGAATGACCTTGAAAGTGCTTGAATTTGACTTAAACCCACATGAACCCTTACCCTACCCGAATCCCTATTCTCGGGTGAACATTCGCCGACAATTGGCTTTGTTCGCCGAAGAGATTAGGCGTAGAGGGAAATACTAAGAGTGTCTAGTACAGAGCCTTGGGGGACCTCTGTCAACTAAGTATTTACTGAAGGGTTTGAGTGTTTAAAAACCTAAAAAACTCTAAACATTGTTATCATGGCGGCTGTTTGAGAGAGGAGGTACTCCAAAAATGACCTAAATGTTGTTAGACTGTTAACTGGCGTGACATAATGACCCCTACCACAAGCACACACGCACGCACGCACGCACGCACGCACGCACGCACGCACGCACGCGCGCACGCGCACACACACACACACACACACACACACACACACACACACACACACACACACACACACACACACACACGTCTGTGCTACAACGGAAATGGCGCGCAGCGGCGTGTGTTTTCAAAGTCACAGGTCACCACTGCGGTTTCAAGATTTCATATCAACAAAGGCTTTCGTATCACAGGAGGTAAACTTTGAAGTCTTGTCTCTTATTTTCACTGCAGTAAATGCTCTGGTGCCCTCTCCTCTCCTCTCCTCTCCTCTCCTCTCCACTCCTCTCCTCTCCTCTGCTGTCCCCCTCCCCCGGCCAGTTTCCCCGGGACGTGTTGTGGTGAGACCCCGGGGACACACAGCTGTACAATGACGCCATCGTCAAGGAATCCCTAACTGGCTCCTGTACACTCTAGTTTTTTTGTGTGCGTGCGTGCGTGTTTGTGTTTTGTTTGCTATGTGAACGTGTGTGCGTGTGCACGTGTGTGTGTGCGTGTGCGCACGCTACCCCTCCCTCTCTCACCAATCGGTCTTTAAAGAGGTTGAGAAGGGTTCTGGAAAGCCTTGCTTGCTCTCCACAACATCGAGGGAATTGCCTCCATTTTTCCACAGCTCTCCTAACACAAAAGGCTGGCTGTTATGTGAACGGAGTCACCCGCAGTCAAGGGGTTGGATTAATGTTAGTCGGTTAAAAAAGATGTGTCATAACATCAAGAATGACAGATGTTTCCGACTTTTGACTCAATAGCTTGGTGATTCTCAAACGCTTTAATTTCAAGAGCCCCCATATAACTGTGCAAATAGCTCTGAGAGTGTACAAGTGGACCCCTACGGGTCCATTTGGTTCCATTTGTACACTCTCAGAGCTACAGACGCCTAAGGGTCCATTTTGAACCCCCTCAAGAAACCCTGAGGGTCCCTGGACCTCACTTTGAGAACCGCTGCTATAGCCATAAGGCTTAATTTCAGGGGTAGAAAGTAAGTACGTACGTTTGCTTGAGATACTGCTCTTAAAATGATGATGTAATATTATTGGTTAAGCTACCAGCAGTACCAGATGTTTCTGACTTTTTACTCAATAGCATGTAAAGGCTTGATTTAAGTGGTGGAGAGTAACTAGTAACTAAGCATTTAGCCTACCTGAATACTGCACTTTAAATGATGATGTAATATTATAGGTTAAGCTACTCAGCAGCAGCGCAAGTGATGAAATCAGCCCTACCACATGCCACATTAAAGTGATGAATACATGCATTACTAATTACAAATTGAAACGGACGATTCTGCATAAGGAGTACACTTTTGTACTTTTACTCAGGTTGCATTTTGAATACAGGACTCTTACTTGTAACAGAGTATTTCTACAATACTGTTGCTATTTTTTACTTAAGTTTGAGTACTTCTTCATCACTGCCAAGGCTTGATTTATACTCAGTTGCATGTGGGTGTCGCGCAACGAACCTAGGGTATTTTCGGCTCATTCAACCTCTCTGTGCCCCTCACCCACGCATCCACTCCTCTGCTGTGCAGGGAAAAGTAAAAAGAAAAGAAAAAGGGGGGGGGAGGGGTAGACTTTGTGGAAACTCGGCCTAATCATTTTACATGCTTGTTTGGAGAGAGACGCTTTTGCACAAAGATACCTCACGGTCCAACAAAACCAATAGCCTCAGAGCACTGACACGTCCCTCACCTGATGTTAAACGCACGTTCCCCATGGCAACGCCACGAGAAGCAAAAACAAACAAACGGAGGCCGGCGGAGTTCCATTGGGAGCTGAGGGAGCTGATCGCTCTGTTTTTTTTTTACATCTTACAGAGACTGAGTTCACCAGCTAGTTTTCTGTGTCTTTTAAAGGTCATGGTGTGGGCACAATGTCCCGTATGAGTACGCGAGATCAAGACCTGTTGTCAGTGCTATTAGTCCATGGGCCAGACGAGATGTCGGTACCCGAAAGGTGGCAAAGGTTACTTATCATTTTTGAGAAGCTCTATGTCTGTAGATAACATTTTGGTATGATAACCCTTCCTGAGTCACAGCTAAATTGGTGTTATCAGATGCTGCAGTTACCCTCCCCCATTGAAAAAAAAGCCATTTTAGATGCAGGTGCATATCTTGGCATTGGCTCCTGTTGAGTGCATATTTCAATATCTTTCACTATAGTGTTTGGTATCATTTTTAAAGGACAACTTTAGTTTTTTACAACCAAGGTTTATATTTTACTTTGTAATTAAAGTAAATAAAAGATGAGTGTTATTTTTTTTTTCATTTACTGCTTTCTATAGTTTTAGCAATTTTCGCGATCTTTTTTTACAGTGGGCGGGGGCATTCTGTCCGGTGGCTAAATATGTCTTTTTTTACAAAATAAAAAAAGGTCCTGTGGTCTTTGATGGCCGGATGTGAGTTATTGGGGGCTAGAAGAGCTACTGTAAATAATAATAAAGAAAACGCTGGGTTATTGTGTAAAAAAGACATATTTAGCCACCGGACAGAATGCCCCCGCCCACTGTAAAAAAGATCGCGAAAATTGCTAAATCTATAGAAAGCAGTACATTTTAAAATTTTAACACTCATCTTTTATTTACTTTAATTACAATCTAAAACATAAACCTTGGTTGTAAAAAAACAAAGTTGTCCTTTAAGGGGACACTTTAAGCTTTCATTCAAGCCCTTTTGTGTATATGTGGGACAAGTACAGTAGTTACTAGAGCTCTTCAAACTTCGAATACAACATTTTTTACACAATATTTGTCTAAATCATATTTTTTCTTTTAGTCCTGTGCCACCAAGAAACTTCAGTGGCAGAAAACACAACATCTGGAATGCTGACACGACCCTAAGGATTCAGGAAATGTGTAATATGTAATTTACCCATATTATTTCATTCTGAGGGACAGATTTTCAGATTTATATTAAACAAGCAGAAACTCCCCCCTGTCAGGTGACAAGAAGGTCAGTTGGCTCGCATGCATTGAAGGGAGCATGAGCTCGGCCCTGGCCTCCCTAGGCTGTGGGGGACTGGTATAGTGCTGGTGTAGGGCTGGTGTAGTGCCCAGGATCACTTAGGAAATTGGCACCGGGTGAAAAAATTGGGTTACAAAAATCGCGGGATAAAAACATTAAAAAAAAAAAAAAAACTGGTCATCAATTTCTTCATTTGACTCCCCAAGTTCAAATTCTGGTTGTGGATCATCTGCCTGTTTTTGTTGCATATGTCGGTGCAGGTCAGTCCATTTGACAGGCACGTGCAATCTGGCAGTTTGCACGAATGAGCGATGTACATGCAACAGGTAAACTGCTCAATTTTCCGGAAGAGATCATCAGATACATTCCATGACTTCCCCAGTTGACTGAAAGTATCTTGCCAGGAAGGGTCCTTTCTTACCATCTTCAGAGCATTCAGCTTCCCTCGACCGGCGAATGCACTCACTGTGTCACAGCCTGTGAAGGCGTGTAAGCCAGGCCGTCACATGCACCACGTCCGATTGAGCCTACCAGTTTTGTGATGTCCAGATAAACGTGTGCGGTTCTGTGTCCCACATTTTTTGATAGATGGGACAGGCAATGTCTTTCTGGAAGCCAAGATAGAGCACCATGACATCAGTATCTTCAGCTGTAATTACTACTGCCTGTGAGCCTGCATTAGATGCATGCAACGCATGGAGAAGCAAACGAGCATCAGCTACCTCATGCGTGGAGTGCAACTCTGCTATTTCCTCACACTTGTCCTTTGTCAACACGTTTCTTCGCAGGTCATGTACAGGACTTTGCCTTGCAGCAGGTGTGTGTACTCTGGGAGTTTCCACTCCTCGACCAGAAATGTGATCAGGCTTCTCTTGTTGGAGGGACTACGAAGGAATTTTTCGCCACTGCCTTACATAGTGTCCACCAACAAGGTGCTTGTGCTCGAGTGTTGCGTCTGCACCCCGGTTGACTCGTTCTGCATCCTTGATGGAAGTCCTGCGGTAGACATCGAATACAGCATTTATACGTTCACTTTGTCCGCCTTCCTGGAGGAAGGTTGTCACCGTTTCAGTTTTGAACTAGGCTCATTCCGTCAATGATGCAAGTAGATGGGGTTGGATGTGTTCTGCTGGAGACACATTCTTTTCCAGTTCTCTGCATCTGCCAGTGCCCATGGCAACGGGCCAAGTGGGTGAGCAAGAACAGCCTTCATATTGACCTTCCTACTTTCAGCCACCAGGATCATGTGACTGAACAGGTTCCTATCAGCCTTTAGAACAACATTCTGACCACTCTTTCCATGATATATTTTTGTGTAGATATTGGAGAATGTTTTTAGGCTTTGCTTGGGCATCTTGTCATGGAATTTAACAGTGGGTGGGTCCTCTTCTATTCTCGTTTGTCTGAATACCTGGTAGGCCTCTTCGCCTATCTCAGGAGCTCTCAAGAGATCCCTGGTCACATCCGGCGGAGCAATGGAGCCAGTGGAGAGACCAACCAGATCAATGCCATTTGGAGCCACAGGATTGAGCCAGTTATTCTCCATAAGGTCAATGAAAGCCTTGACGTCCTCATCATCTCTTTTGATCCTTGGACCCTGTAGATATGGATGCATGGGACAGCTTGGAACTGCCTTGACTATCAAGTCTCTCAGATGTCTGAGGAACACGGTTCTGTACTCGGCTGTAAGGTAATATTTAGTCACAGCTCCTGGCTTCAAGCTGAATCCCCGTGTCCCTCCAGCTGTCTGGATGACTTTGCTCACCGTTTCTTCTATGGCTTGGTCAACAGGGATTCGGGCAAAGGGATTGAACTGAGAAACCCCCTTCCATGAATTAACAGGTGCAACTAACTAACCCATGCCTAAAAGTTATTTAATCATATTTACTCTATTACCCCTTTTAAAATGGGACTTTAACACTTTCATTTCACAAAATTGTTTGCTGTTCTGTTTTCATGGGACTTAGTTAATTGTCATTTATGAATTACAATATTTATACCTGGATGAGTTCAAAATAAATGAATCTATATTATAAATGATATCAATAAATGCAATAAAATTAAATGATATCACTGTGTCACACATTCATGTGTCAAAATGAAATGTGACCCGCATGACTTTGGTCTGTTTAGCTTCTTAAAATTGTTTGTGTAATAAGGCTGAAAATCACCCCCGCAGAATGACATATTATAGGCAAATTTTACATTTCCTGAATCCTTAGGGTCATGTCAGTATTCCAGGTTTTGTGTTTTGTGCCACTGATGTTTCTTGGTGGCACAGGACTAAAAGAAAAAATATGATTTAGGCAGATGTTGTGTAAAAAATGTTGTATTCGAAGTTTGAAGAGCTCCAGTAACCACTGTACTTGTCCTACATTTACACAAAAGGGCATGAATGAAAGCTTAAAGTGTCCCCTTAAAATGATACCAAACACTATAGTGAAAGATATTGAAATATGTACTCAACAGGAGCCAATGCCAAGATATGCACCTGCATCTAAAAGGATTTTTTTTTCAATGGGGGAGGGTAACTGCAGCAGCTGATAACACCAATTTAGCTGTGACTCAGGAAGGGTTATCATGCCAAAATGTTATCTACAGACATAGAGCTTCTCAAAAATGATAAGTAACCTTTGCCACCTTTCGGGTACCGACATCTCGTCTGGCCCATGGACTATATTGTTAGAGGGGAGTAATGGTATTGTTTTGTTAAACTAAGTGTTAAATAGCTTCTGATAGTAATTATTACTATAGAGTGTTGGTTCCACTAACAGTCTCCCTGTCTCTTCAGCTCTTTAGTAAACAGGAAATACATTTCCAGGTAGGTCATAGGCTCTATTCACAGCAGCCATATTATGAAGACATTCACAGGTGTTACAAATGATACTAATGAAGGCTCTGATCCATTCTGGTCAAACAGAGTCAGGGTGCTAATATTGTGCATGTTGGCCCACTGAAAACACCAGTGGGTCTACAGTTGGGGTCCAGGGACCCTCATGGGCTTCCAAATGGCCCCTTACAGGTGTGTAACTCTGAGAGTGTACAAATACGGTCCATTTGGTTCCATTTGTACACTCTCAGAGTTATGGGGGTCGTGGAAACCACTGTGCTAGACTAAATGGAACAGAGCCTTCATTAGTATCATTGGTAACACCTGTGAATGTCTTCATAATATGGCTGTGTGAATAGAGCCTATTTCATTCAGTCAAGAGAGATAAGTTATACAGGAACAAGTGAAATTGGAAGTGATGACACAAAGAAATGAGCAGACACAATTGCAATTGGAAAAGTATACATTTAAGCTGATAAAAAGGTTCTCTTTCCTGATTGGATGAAATTGGTGTCCCACCTGAAATTGTATTTTCTGTTTACTAAATAGCTGGAGAAATGGGGAGACCCCTGCTACTGAACAAATAGCAATGATTACTATCACAACATAGAGCTTTAACTTTTAACACAAAAATGTTGTGTTTTAACCAAAAAATATCACTTACATGAGTTGTTCTCAAAGTATATTTAGCATATTTTAGGACAGCCTTCTTTTACAGAACAAGACTGAATGAATCCACTTTAATCCACATTTAGGACTGCCTTCTTTTACAGAACAAGACTGAATTAAAGTGGATTCATTCAGTTCAAGTGGATTAATCCACATTAGGACTGTATTATTTTACAGACCAATGCACATTAGAGATGTTTGATTCTTTTGCAGAATCAGACGCAATTAATCCCTGTTAATCCACTGAGCTGCAGGAGTGTGAAATGTTTCACTGGACCGTTCATCTCAGCAATGAGCCAAATCCACACCGGCGTCGTGCTGCTGTTTCTGTAAACAACAAGCTGTACTCCTTTGGAGAGTATTAAAAAAATGAACGATCAGATGAATGTGAATGTCTTGACGCTCAATGGAGTTGCCACCCGTGACACCTAGAAGAGGAGAACGTACCCTTGAGGTTCCCTCCTGGCAGTGGTGGAAAGTAACTAAGTACATTTACTTAAGTACTTTACATAAGTACAATTATGAGGTGTTTTTACTTTACTTGAGTATTTCCAATTTCCAATACTATTACTTCTACTCCACTACATCTCAGAGGTAAATATTGTACTTTTACTCCACTACATTTATTTGAAAACTTTAGTTGCTAGTTACTCTTCAGATATAAATCGTGATATAATGAAACATACATTAACCACTTTAACCCTATTTTATACCTAGGCTATTTGAAAATAGCCGATCTACAAACTCACAACGCGTCGCATCGCGACGCGTTGTGAGCTTGTAGATCTGCTATTTTCAAATATTTTAGTACTTTTACTTTTGGTACTTTAAGTACATTTTGATGCCAATACTTCTGTGCTTTTACTCAAGTAAATTTTTTATTCCGGACTTTTACTTGCCTCCTGGTGCTTCATCAGATCACTCTGCCACCATCGTCGGGACTGACGATGCTTGTATTTGGGGCACAAGGGGACCGGGATGTGTGCTGCAACATTAGAGTGTTTGACACAGAGACCAACTGCTGGCTGAGCACAGCTTCTTCCAGAAAGACACTACAGTCATTCAGCCTTTGCCTACAATGAAGAGCTGTACATATGTTGTGGCTGCAGCTGGAACCAGGACTTCAATGATCTGTGGAAATTCAATCCCAGACACCTTCTGCCGGAAGAAGGTTGTACCCAAGGGAACAGGCCCGTGTTTAAGGATATCGCTGATGTGCTGTTGCATCGTGGGAGATCATATCATCCTCTTTGACGATAACGTGTACATCTTAGACTTGAGTCCTAGGCTGAAGTCGTTATGCAAGAGGGCAGTCATTCAGTACAAACTCCAGTTTGGTCACAGTCAGAACTCCCACACAACATCACCCATAAGCAAGAGGAGAAAGAAATAATAAAAAGTTAAATTTAAAAACAACCCAGATAACAATGTACCCACTAAAACAAATCAAGGGAAAAAAAGGCAAAAGAATTAACAACAGCCCACCAACAAATCAAGAACGAGTGACAGGTAATCCACATGTTCACAACTCCTCGCATTGCGAGGTGTTGTGAACATAGATCGTCTATTTTCCCAATTTGTATCTGTGGAACCGAGTCAAACTAAATGTAATGCCTCAACTCCTAAAATCCCAAGTGCTTGTCAGGGTGGGGGGTTCCAAGTTCAAATAGGACTATTTTGGGGGGTTCCCAGTTCAAATATGATTATGTTGGGGCGTCGCGGCTTGAAAAGTTCGAGAACCACTGATCAAAAAAAATAATTATGTGGTCTTGAAGGGCCATTAAAGTGGCATTGACCCAAGCAGGTCGTTCTTTGGTCAAAGGTTAAAATGCTGACACGGAGGTAAAGCCACAGATACCCCGACTTACCAACTCATGGTGTCACATCACTACTGCAGTATTTGTGTGGAAGGAACTAATACATATTTGGACCATCGTGCAAAATGCACGCATGCTTTGTTTCACATGGATTGCTCGTCATGGAGTCTACAGCTTAAACAGCGCCGCGCAGCTCAACGGTGAGATTTCTGGCACCGAACGTAATCTGTTATTATAAAATTCTTGCACCGAATGTGTTAAGAAGCAGAGTTTGTAAGTAGAACCTTTTCTGAATACATTGTAAACCTTCTGCTTAGTTGATAGAGTGGTGTGGAGGACTGTGCTTTTGTTTGTTTATTTCTGCTTGCTAGTATGTGTTGCTGTGCATTTGTAATTTTGTTGCATTTGAGTATATGCTTAGTGCTTTGAATAATTACCTGCTGTGTTTGGGTTAATACTTACCTGAATACCTACCTTGGTTTTAATCTGTTATCTAACTATATAAATGGCGAGCGACTTCCGCACCCTCTGTGCGACACCCCACAGCTCTGTTATCGAATAAACAACGCACCGCCAGACCACATGTCGCCAACTGACTCGCCACGGCGGCCGCGCTGAATTTACGCGTCGCGTAGGGGACATCTCATTGCTCACTACACCTTTTCCACCGCGCAACATAATTAATTCTACTCACCAAATGTCGGACAAAACGGAAGGGGAGGCAGCTTCGTACCGTTTACCGTGCACACCACCGACACCGCACGGCGACGGGTTTCGCCGAAACAACACGAGCGGCCGCCATTGCACTCTGCCCATGTCCTCCACAACACCACACACACAGCTCCTTTGCTTCAACCCCCCCCCCTTCTTACGTACCTCCTTTGTTCCACCCAGGCCGTTACTTTCACTTCACTCATGTCTCGATCACAATATGTCCGTCCTTCACGTGCCATGTTCATCCCAAACACAAAAACAAACAGCCACGGCCAGTCGGCCACAGCACAGCACGCTGCCCAGGGTAATCTAAACAAACCTGCCTAGGTTCATGACACCACAGGACTCGACAGTGATGTCATCATTATGCAACCCGGAAGTACAAATACCAAGGATAGGTCAGTGATGTCAGTCGGGTTGCCAAGTTTGCTGCCAGGTTTTAAAAAACAAGCGACAGAAACAAGCAAACCGTGCATGAAAAAAAAAAAAAACTGCCGAAGGGGTCCGCCATGTTCCAGGGGGGTCCCCGGGGGTCCCAACACTCACAAGGGTCGGCGGACCACCAGGGGGTCCGCGGACCACCAAAGAAACAATCACTATTAACATTTTTTCCCAATTTTTTTTTTTTTTTTTTTTTTTTTTTCCTTTTGGACACTTTTACTCCGGCGATTTGGGGACCCCAATATACACGCACCCACGCTGGGCCCCGTGCGCGGCTGGGGTTGAGGGGGGCGTAGCCCCCCGAAACTCTAGTTGTGTATAATATGTCAGCTTCATTGTCTTATGAGGTTCATTAGTGATAATTCTTATTCTTCATATTTATGCAAATTGTGTAACCTTGTGTGGAACACATGCTGGAATACATGCTTTTCTTGTTTTGAAGTTTCACAGCTTCTATTAAAGATCTGTCAAGTCAGCTCCTGCCTTGACTGCTTTTGTGGAAGAATGTTAAAGGACGTCTTCACCACTTTTCAACATATCTTCATATAATAGGTCCTCACTAATGCTCATGATAAAATGGTACAATTTTTTTCTAATTAGTCTGTGTCTCAGAGGAGGGCTGTGGACAGTTCAGAAACCCGTCTACCAGTGACATCATCGATTGGGAATCCAAGCTAATAGAAACTGCAGGCTTTGTATTCCTGGAAAGTTGCAATGCAATAATAGATCCCATTGTTCTCGCCTTAGTAAAAATCTGAATAAAAACATTGTAATCTTTTTGGAGAAAAAAAATGATGTCACTGGTACGGGTTTCTGGACTGTCCACAGTCCTCCTATGAGACACAGACCAAGTAGATTTTTTTTAAATAATTTTATCATGAGCATTAGTGAGGACCTATTATATGAAGATATGTTGAAAAGTGGTGAAGTCGTCCTTTAAGCTCACTGCATAGCCACATACGCATACGTGTGGTGAGGGCAGAAGAGTGAAAAAACTAACTTCACCTCAAGAGCATCCTGCGCCACTACTGAGAGCAACAATGTCGGACCCCGCAGACCCCGCCGTGCATCGCGACATAGATGCCAAGTCGAACTGCAGTGGGACATCATCACAACGCTCCAGTAGGTCCAAACATAGTGATGAAGATGGCACGTCGGATGGTAGTGCAGCATCATCACGGCGCTCCAGTCGGTCCTCCATCTGTAGGCCCTTGCAAAAGCTGAAGCTGCACGTACAAAGGCGGGTTCAGCAAAGCGTCAGATTGACATGGAAGTGGAGAGAACACGCATCGATGCAACGCTCATGGCACTAAAAGAAGAGGGTAAGGCTGAAGCTGCAGCTGCATCCGCAGAAGTGTTTGAAGCAGCTGTAGAAGCAGATGTTCAAGATAACAGAAGCGCATACAGCCACCGTGCATCAGTGCAGTCTTTACATCGCACTAGTGAATATGTTAACACTCAAAATTCCTCAATATTCTGCCTCTGAACCGGCTGCTTCCCATACCGTTACTCTACTTCCATGATGTACAATAAATATGAAACGCATTATGCCCCAATACTATGCAAATCTCTTCCCCAGCGCGAAATTCACTTCCGGGTGCTTATTTTGGTCTGACATCAGAGAACCCACATATTTGGGCATAACTGATATAGGCAGCTCCATATATGGAGATGTCTGACACTATCTGACATCACCATAATGACAGGGGCACAGCCATCACGGTCCCATATTTGGGCATAACTGATATTAGGCAGCTCCATATATGGAGATGTCTGACACTATCTGACATCACCATAATGACAGGGGCACAGCCATCACTATAAAGGACCTGGATGCCCTGGCCAATGCCAGTGTCCTCAGCGACGCTACCAATGCCACACACGTCCACGTGTTGTTGCCTTGCAACTCTACTGCACGTAGCCCCTACCCCCTCTACTGCACGTAGCCCCTACCCCCGCAGAGCACACAGAACGACACAGAGACAACAGGAAACTTTACTACGCAGTACACAGAACGACACAGAGACAACAGGAAACTTTACTACACAGTACCCACAACTTCGCACGCAGCCATGGGACCACGCAAAAAAGCTATGCTGGGCAAACGCACACGCAATGCCACTCGCCAGCGTGTGGCTCGCGCAAATGCAGCCGCAAACGCTCTTCAATGTCACAAATACTCTCAACCACAAACTGCATACCACAACATCCCGGCTAATTCCTTTTTGCCCACACACAACTGTCTCCACTTCTCAGCTAACCGCAGTGACAGCAACCGCGCCAGCAGAAGGACAACTCGCTCCTTACAGACGCCCCCCGCCAAAAGTAAGTGCTTTGATTTACCCCATAATCCCTCCAATGCATTCTATCACCCAATCTCTCACATTCCTTTTCCTTACATCTACACAGAATATTACAATTACTATGTTACGCACACATTTCACAACTGCCTAATCATGCATGCTGTCCATCTCTCTCTTCGCAGAACGCCGCTATGAGGACCATCAATACACAACACACTCTCATCCATCACAAAGGACAAAACCAAAGGATAAACACTTCAGAAGAGCGTGGACACAGCCACAACAACTCACAGAAATAGTTGCCTTTCCCACACCTGCAATGGATTGTATCTGCACTTCATGCAAGGCCGTCATGTTCCCCTGGGAAACATCAAAACTTTCAAAAGATCCTGTCCCACTCAAAACCTTCAGTGCCTGTTGCCATTACGGAACAATCCAACTACAGCCATTCAAGGACCCCCCTCCTGCACTTCAAGCTCTGTTTGACAGGACCTCTCCAGAATCCCAACAATTCATGGCCAACATCCGACAGTACAATGGCTTAGTGTCTATGGCTTCTAAGAATGTCACCGGTAAAATCATTGCATTCAAAGGACTAGGGCCACGACCGTTCAAGATGAGTGGCCAAATGTACCACCTCACTCCCTCTGCATTCTTTCCTGACACCAATAACCGACCCAAATTCTCACAAATCTTTGTATTTGATCAGGACAATGAAATTAAGAACCGCCTTCATCAGGCTAAGGGAGAGGACCTTATTAAGGAGCCCACTTTAACCCTCATTCAAAATGAGTTAAAGACAGTTAACCCTTTAGTAAAAATCTTTAAAACCGGCGCAGAATTACTCAATGCCAACCCAACTCAGGCACTGAAAATGGTGTTCAAGTCAAAAAGCTCACAGGGGGCAAACAAAAGTCACCTCAACCCTGCTGTCCCTGACGTTGTTGTTTTTGCACCAGGATGCCAGACAGAGCCCAGAGACATTGTTCTGTACAGAACTCCAGTTGATGTACCTAATCACAGCCAGACTACACACATCAATTCACTACACCCTATGTATGACCCAGCCAGCCGCTTATCCCTTGATCTTGCCACATGGGGATGCTGGCTTCAGCATCGACAACCCCATCACAAAGGTTCATGCACAGTCACCCACAGCCAAAGTCACTCTTCAGGAGTTCTTCAGATTCCATCTACAACAGAGAACCCACTCCTTCAACACCCTTCTGAAGTCGGCCCGACTTGCTCAAGAATACTTCTGTGATCAATACTCCAAAATAGAAAATTGCCGGATGAACTACTACAGGAGTAGGGAACTACAGGACAAGTACAGGGCCCACCAGTATTCTGGTCTGATTGATTCCCTGGCTACTCAGCAAACACAGCCAGGACAGACTGAGGCCACCAACATTGGTCAACAGATAATTCTTCCAGGCTCACACACTGGTAGCCCCAGATACCTCTACAAGCACTATCTAGATGCCCTTGCCATAGCAGCCAGATACAAAAAGTTTGACCTCTTCATTACCATTACGGCAAACTCACGGAGTGAAGGTGTCCTCAATAACATTTTTGAACACCAGCAGCCCACTGACAGACCAGACATTGTCAATAAAGTCTTCAAACGGAGTCTGGATGAGCTCCTCCGCGACATGAAGCTGGGAGTTTTTGGCAAAATGAAGGCTAGAATACACACTGTTGAGGGACAGATGAGAGGACTGAAACATGCCCACATACTTCTACTCCTACACGAGATTTTGACTGTAGATGACATTGATCTCATCATTAGAGCAGACATACCTGACCTGGACAAGGAGCCAGAGTTGCATCAGCTGGTGTGTCAATCCATGCTCCATGGACCCTGTGGTCCAGGCTACCCCAACAGCCCCTGCATGGTCAATGGCCTCTGTTCTAAGAAATTCCCCAAAAACTTCTGTGCCACCACTCGACTGCCTCATCATGGTCATGGCTACCCGGAGTACAGGCGGCCCATTGACGGCCACACCTTCAACAAGAAAGGCTTTCTGTTTGACAGCAGGTGGGTCGTTCCTTACAACCCCTGGGTCCTTCTCAAATACAAATGCCACATCAACGTTGAATTTGTAGGCTCCTTCCAGACCATCAAGTACCTGTACAAATACGTACATAAGGGAGCTGATGTTGGCACCCTCGACATTGAAGACAGGGATGAGATCTCCAAATTCATTAATGCCAGAACCATTGATGCTCATGATGCACACTGGAGGACTATGGAGTACAAGATCCAGGACAGACTCCCTGCTGTCACCAATCTCGCCATCCACACAGACGGCCAGCAGAGCATAGTCTTCAGAGAAGGCCATGCACAGGAGGCCATAGCAGCAGCCAAACCCACTACATTGCTTGCCTTCTTCGAACTAAACAGCCAGGACCCTGAAGCAAGGCAATATCTATACATGCAGATTCCCGAACACTACACATGGAAGGCCCACATGTGGAATAAAAGAGTCCACGCACCCAAGGACAGGGAAATTCCACGTACAATAGGAAGAATGTCCAATGTATCCGTGCTCCAAGGAGAAAGATTCTACTTGAAACTGCTCCTAGCACATATCAGAGGACCACAGACCTATGAGGACCTTAAGGTACATGATGGCAACCACTATGACACTTTCAAAGACACAGCTCTAGCCATGGGCTTGCTTCAGGACGATCTAGAATGGATTACCGCCATGCATGAGGTGTCACGCTACGCATCTCCAAGGAAAGTCCGCGAAACCTTTGCCATCATCCTCCACTACTGTCACCCATCAGAGCCCAAACATCTGTATGACAGATTCTTTGCAGAGCTCAGTGAAGACTTTCTCCATGCGGAGGCCACTGCACAAAGGTGCCCCACAGACGCAGTAGACACAACATTCATACAAAATCAGCTACTGCTTGCAATTGATGATGAACTCTCACAAATGGGCAGCGGCCTATCCAACTACAATGACATGCCACAGCCAAGACCACTAACTGCGCAGGAAAGGCTGACACAAATCTTCAGATCTGAAAAATTCAACATAACACAGCAACAACAAATTGTACAGTCGCTTGCTCCTAAGCTCACTGCGGAACAAATGGCACTCTGCGAATCCGTCTATCAGGCAGTGCATGCCCCACAAGAAGAAACCATCACACGCCAGTTCATTCTCAACTCCCCTGCAGGATATGGCAAAACCTTTACCTTTAAGGTCATTGCTGCTACGATACGCGCAGAGCATGGCATTGTGCTGTGTGTGGGCAGCACAGGCTTGGCAGCACAGAACCTGGAGGGTGGTAGGACCGCTCATTCACGATTTAAGATCCCAATCCCCATTTTCCAAGACATCAACGCAGAGTCCAATCTGGCCAAGCTCATTAAAGACAGCAACTTAATCATCTGGGACGAGATTTTCAGTGTTGACCGCTTTAACGTCGAGTGTGTGGAAAGAACACTGAGGGATCTCATGCACTCACAGCAGCCTTGGGGTGGCAAAACTGTCCTCCTGGGTGGAGACCCAAGGCAAACCCTCCCCGTTATCAAAAGAGCAGGCAGGCCCCAGATAGTTTCAGCATGCATCCAGATGTCAACACTCTATCCTCACATGAAACACCACAAGCTAAACCTCAACATGAGAACACACGCAGCAGAGAAGGACTTCTCCCACTATCTCCTTGCATTAGGGGAAGGAACACTCCCACACGAGGAGGACACAGAATGGCAGGTCCGCATTCAACCCCACCACTTGGTTCACGATCTCCAAACTCTCATTTCATTCACCTTTCCTGACTTGCAAACTGGATGTGTCAACAAAGACAACCTTCTCAATGGCACTGTATACACTCCTCTGAATAATGACATTAGAGAAATCAACAACATATGCCTGGCAGACTTCCCTACAGAACAGAGAGTCTACTTTTCAGCCGACACAATTCTGGAGGACGACCACAAGGACTCCATGCCTGTGGAATTCCTCAATTCACTGACACCCTCTGGAATGCCTGATCATAACCTCAAGTTGAAAGTAGGAGCCCCAGTCATGCTGCTGAGAAACCTGCAAGCAGGTCCCGACCGCACTCTCAAGAATGGCACCAGAATGGTGGTACTGCAGATGATGGACAAAATCATTGAGTGTGAGATTGCAGCTGGCACAAACAGGGGTGAAAAAATCTTCCTCCCAAGGATACCTCACTATGACAGAGATGAGGAGCTTCCCTTCACCTTCATCAGACGACAGTTCCCTATCCGCTTAGCTTTCTCTGTTACCATCAATAAGGGGCAGGGGCAAGAGAACGAACGAGTTGGCATCTACTTGCCTCAACCTGTGTTCGCTCATGGCCAACTCTACACAGCCTTCTCCAGGGGAAAGAGAGCCAGCGCCGTCAAAGTTTTCATTGTGAACAATGATGAGGGAATTACTGACAACGTTGTTTATCCCGAACTCTTTTATTAATCCAAACATGCTCATTCAAACACTTTGCATGTGCTGCTACTCCCTGATTGCATAGTGACAAATGACCTTCATTCTTCAACATAATTGCCATTGCCTTTGTTTGTATTCTCCCCCCAATGCAACATACTGTACACCTGCTCCTGATTAATGCTTCACTGTTAATGTTATTCTGGATGTCATTTCATTTCACTGCTATTTTGCCTTTCTCACATTTACATGTTGCCACCAACACTGTCCGACATCACACCATGCCAATAAACCATGCTATCTAACAAACAATGCAATCTCATTTCAATCAACAACAACCCGCCTACATTCATACCCAATACTTCTCTTGCCTCAATCACATTACTCAACACTACTACTTCCTTGCACACTACATGTACACACCTACACAGTGCGACGTCGCGCGGACGCTAGATGTTCGGGCCGCGCAGCGGCCCGAACTTCTAGTTTTAATAACCAGCAAAGTGACACACTCAATCAACAGACAATTGAAGAGTCACAGGCTGCCCATGCCTCACAGCCCACTTTACCTCAACATAGTGAGGTCCACAGTGTCAGTTTAAGCCCGCCACAACTGACCCCCATGCAGCAGCCCAGCTCTCAGCCGCAACCAGCCCCCGACACAGCAGCTGAGACCCCAGCCACAACCGCCCCCATACAGCAGCTGAGGTCCCAGCCACAACCTTTCCCTATACAGCAGTCGAAGTCCGAGCTACAAATGCTTCAGGCTACAAGCTTTTACAGCAACCCTGTCCCCAACCTCTCTCCATCACACTATATGCCAATGTCAAGGTTTCCTACTCCTCCCCATCACATTACGCCAATGTTAAAGTATCCAGATTACTCACCTATAGTCGGTGGTCCATCCCACGTACCTGCTCCCAGGTCAGCAGACATTTCTGACCTCGCCTCATACCAGGCCCGTCGAGATCTCGTCTCATCAGGGCTGAAGACGTTTGATAATCGGCCAGAAAATTGTCTGTCCTGGAAAGCTGGTTTCTTCAATGTCATGCATGCAGGGATTGAACTTGAAACCCAACAAGGAGCTAGACTTGCTCACCAAATGGCTTAGTCGTGAGTCACTGCGGCATGCCGAAAGAGTCAGAGCTGTTGACGTCAGAAACCCTATGGCTGCGGTCTGAACACAGTGTGGCAACGGTTGGACAGAAGTTATGGCTCACCAGAAGCTAATGAAGCATCGCTTTTCTCAAGACTGGAAAACTTCCCTAAGATTCAAAACAAGGACTTCCTGATCTGCTCCTTAAAGTGGAAGCAGCTAAATATGAGGGTTATTTACCAGGCCTCAGCTTCCTTGATACCTCCAGAGGTGTAACCCCTATTGTGGAGAAACTTCCACACAATCTCCAAGAACGATGGGTGATCCAGGGTTCCGATTTCAAATGGAAATATCAAGTTCCATACCCACCTTTCTCATTCTTTGCCGGGTTTGTGCAGAGTCACGCTGAAATGAGAACAGACCCCAGCTTTGCTCTCCAAGCCCGCAATGCACCTCCAAGAAGCGAGAAGCCCCCAGCAAAGCAGTGGAGAGCTCAGAACCCCATCTTTGTTAATACAACAGAAGTTGAGAACTCTTCTATCCCAGACCCTGAAAACAAATATTGTGAGAACCCAAACAAGCAATGATCGATCCTCAAAAAGCCACACTCCATCAGGAGGTGCAGGGGTTTCAGGGAGAAGCCGCTTGAAGAGCGGAAAGGTTATCTAAAGGAGCATTTCATATGCTTTAAATGCTGTGCCTCAACGACCCATCAAGCTAGGGACTGTAAAGCTGATATAGACTGTTCAGAGTGCGACAGTAAACATCATATCTCAGCCCTTCATGCGGGTCCACCTCCTTGGGAAGCAACAGTGTCCACCACATCTGCCACAGAGCATGGAGGGGAGAAAGTCGAACAGGCTTCAGAAGTGGCCTTTTCACATTGCACCGAGGTCTGTGGGGAAGGCCTCCAAGGAAAATCCTGTTCCAAGATAATTCTGGTCAACGTCTATCCCAAGGGACATCCTGAGAGGAAGAAGAGGATGTATGCAATGTTACACGACCAGAGCAACTTATCACTGACACGGTCCTCATTCTTTGACATATTCGGCATCCAGGGGAAAGCTTCTCCCTACACCCTCAAGACATGCTCTGGCACAACAGACACCACTGGCAGCAGAGCCATCGGCTTAGTGGTAGAGTCAGTGAACGGTGAAGTGCCGATGCTACTGCCTACCCTCCTTGAGTGCAACCTCATACCTAACAACAGGGACGAAATCCCTACGCCAGAGGCTGCGTGGTGCCATCCTCACTTACGAAGGGTGGCTAACGAAAGGAACTCAGCTGAGATTATTTTGTTGCTTGGTAGGGATATAATCCATGCCCACAAAGTCTGCAAAGTGTACAATGGGCATCACCACAGTGCACCCTATGCCCAACAGCTTGACTTGGGATGGGTTATCGTAGGTGACACGTGTCAAAGGGGAACTAACAAGCCTATCGTGAACAGTTTCAAGACCAGCATCTTGGAAACGCCAAGTTGTTTCACACAATGCAAGAGTAGCATCCACGTGAAAGACAATTTCACAGCCCCTGTCTCCAGTGCCCGTGCAGCAGCCCCAGTTACAACAATCCACAGCACAGCCACACAGAGGCTCCGCTGTGGACCAGGAACACTGAGGTTCTGCTGCCCACCACTCTGCCTGTGATGCCGTTGACTGTTCCCACCAAACCGCTGCCTAATGGCAGGTCGTTTTCAGTCAGCACCCGTCAGCCATCCTGTTACAGTCTGGCTGTCCTTGAGTCTTTTGTGATCCCACCAGCTGTTGTTCTGGAAGTCCAGCCCCAAGCCTCCTGTTACCTTAGCTCCAGGGTCTCTGACCGATGTCCTCTGCATTCTGGCCGGCCGTCTGGGAGTCACCTTCATGGTCCCCGGCCTTCTGGGTGGCCTCCTGACCAGCCTACTTCACTAACACTGCAGGAGTGTTCGCCTATGTCACCAGCCCCCAAATCTCCCTACAGGGGATTCTACATACATCACCAGATCCCTGATCCACCCCCATTGCAGTCCCACCTACGTCACCAGCATCCAAGTCTTCCACCAGACCGATCTATAGTTGCTGTCCTCCAGGCTGGTCACCCTCATGACCTGCACCGGCCTTCAGCCCTACCTTCTGTTCACCTTCCAGACCTACTCTACACTTCTTTCCTGTTCCCTGGTCGCCCTCCAGGTCAACTTGATGTTAGCGACCTCTTTTGAGATCAGTGGCGACAAGTCCATGGACTGGACAACAGAGACAGTACAGTAACCCGTCTCGGAGATTGTCCTCCTTCAACCGAAAGACACATTTAGTTCTGATCAGTTTGACATCTTACAGATGTCAGGCGGGGAGTATTCTGCCCCCACAACAAGGACTTTATATTCTGACATTCTCTCACTGCCGTTTAGTGCCCTCTAGGGGCAGGTCAATGTGCCTTCTAGGCGCAGGTCTATAATTAGTGTTTCTGTTCATAAAGTTGCAGCTTTGAATGCAGGTGTTGCCTATCAGCATTCAGTAATCAAGTGACTATTAGCAGCTGGCAGGTTTTTGAGCCACAGTGAGAGAGCCACAGTTGATTCCAACAGTCATGCTTTTTGTTTGTGCTCTTAAGAAGCAAAGTTTGTAAGTATAACCTTTTCTGAATACACTGTAAACCTTATGCTTAGTTGATAGAGTGGTGTTTTTGTGTGTTTATTTCTGCTTGCTAGTATTTGTTGCTGTGCATTTGTAATTTTGCTGCATTTGAGTATATGCTTAGAGCTTTGAATAATTACCTGCTGTGTTTGGGTTAACCTTGGTTACCTTGGTTTAATCTGTTATTGTGTATAACTAGAGGTCCGGGTGCCCTGCCCGCTAGCCGCGCACGGTGCTCTAGTGAGGGCTCGCTTATTTTGGGGTTCCAAAATCGTGGGATAAAAAAATCCCAAAACAAAAGATGGGGGACCCCCTGGGGGTCCGCAGACCCCCTGGGAGTCTTGGGACCCCCGCGAAACATCGCGGACCCCTTCGGCTGGCTTATTCTTTTCATGAAGGT